>NC_071978.1:22633716-22707351 GCF_026283585.1 Hylaeus volcanicus | reverse complement strand
ACGTTTGACTTCCTAATGTAATGTCTCTGCTTAATAAAGAAATGTACTGCAGTACATATAAAGGAATAAGAAATAAAAATAAAAATAAAATAATCCTCCAGAGCCGGATCTCGTCCCTTTTAGGGTGAACACTCTTCCCAACATTGTTTCTGACGGGTTGACTCTCAACCCCTTGTGCACCGAGGCGATCGTAATCCACACCGACGCGAAGCACCGTTGCGATATACATATTTACATACTCGAGGGGTGATTTAGATGCGCTAAAAAGTCGGGTGGCTCGGTTAAAGCCGATGGAACGACGGAACAGAGACGCGAGCCGCGCCAGTCGACGCTTTCGTGGATTCGAAATCGTTGCTCCGGATAGCGTTATCTGATCTCTGTCTGGAATTCCAGCTATTACGCGCCGACGGGTGCGAATTTTTTCGTCCCGTTTTATTCGTTTCGCCACGACTCCGTTCGACATTCGGTTCGGGAAACGATCGACGAAGAACGAAACGAAAGGTGGACGCGAAAGAAGAAATTCTACGGTCACATTTACAGGAATTAACGGAGTAGGAATTGTTCATTATATTAGGTTGCCAAAAAGTTTCTTTCGCTTTATTAACACGTTGATCGCCGTGTCACCCATATACGGGTGACAGAGTGCTTTTCACTGAAGAACTAAAAAAAAATTAATTCTGAAAGTCAACCATCAAAGGAAATGAAATTAAACAAAATTCATGAATTTTGATGAAGTTACAAAAATAAATATGACGATTAATGTTTGATTATGCAGTCTCCAGTAGTTTAAATAATATTTCATTTTAGCAGAAACTGTTAACAAAAATATTTGTCTGGCATTCAATGTGTTAATAAGTAATACATGCACAATAGTTTATGGTTTATGTTACATTACTGAATTGTGCACGATTCATTTTGCTCCGTTACTGTTACAACATGAATATCTATGAAATTAGATTGTCTATTTATATAAACACGATCACATCAAATAATTGAGTGCAACTCGCGAAACAAACTTTCGGAACAACCTAATATCACGCGATCCTCTAATTACCTGGAACGTTATCTCTGGATCAGTTTAAACACGATTAATCTTTTAACGATGACTAAATTGTGTCGACGTTTTGTCGAATTCGGCTAATCAGTGTTCTCGATGGAGCTTTTAATTTTATCAGCTTGAACGTGAACTAATAATTGAGGAAGGGGGCATATAAAGAGTGACGACTAAATATTTTTAACATTTTTAGACGTCGCGAATAAATTTATGTAGATTGCAATTTTATATATTTCTTTTGTTTACGCGTTGTTTATGTTCACGTTCGTCGTCACGTTATTCGTCGTGAGATATTAAACTGAACAAACGAGCGACGAGCTCGTCGTGTTCCGTAATCGCTTTGGGAACTCTTTAGCGTGTACCGCACCCTTTCGAGCACCCTTCTCGGAGTGCAAATACGAAACGCACCTCGATTACTTCCGCTAACGACTTTCGCTACCGAAAAGCAAATCTCGTGAAACTGAGAGGAGGGACAGAACGAAGGGAGTCTATTAGAACCGCACGAGTGCTCCGAAAAGATAAATCCTTCGTATCCGCGTGCAGTTTTGTAGCAGTGCAGCAGGATACGTCGGAAGGGGTTGCTTTCGCACCGGTAACACGATCAATAAGATAATTGAAGACTTTCTCGACAATGCCGGCGGAAGGGAGCAATTTCGCCATCTCCCTTGCACTTGAGCAAGGTCATTGTTTTCGAGGGGATTCTCTCATCTCGCTTCTAAGCACCATCGTCGCATCGTTCCTTATAATTCGTATCCTGCTGGCTTAAAACGCCGTTCCCCTCGAAACTCGCGACAATCAGAAACCGGAAAATTCGAATTCTCGTTCGAATAAAAATAGGAATTCAAATCGTATAATTCGATACTTCGCAACGAACGTGTGTAAATTGTATTTATTCCATCATGTTCGACGAAAGCAAGAATAATATTCAATTTCATAAAAGCAATTAAACAACACATTCGCGAACGCGGTAATTAAATTCTACCGCAGGGGCCGTCCGTGGGACGATGATATTCGAAAACTATCGGTCTATTTACGTTGAAACTTCCGATGCACGGTAGAGAAGTTAACGAGCGTCCATTAGCGGTCCGATAATCCAATATATCGGTTCGCTCTGCAACTCGTGTGTACTGAACGTCCGAAACTGTATGCAATTAAGCGTTCGGTAAACGGGATATGATACGCCACGGGAAAAAGGAAAAGAAAAACAAATATAACCGAGCTTTCGTATTTTCGATATTAAAAAGCATCGCGTGCCCGGAGTCCGCGAAAACAAATTAATCCGCGCCCAGCGGGTACAGCGAGGCGAACGGGTAAAAAAAAAAAAGCGCCCACGGAACGAGACCGCACGCTCAGTTAATCAACCGTGAAAAGTGAACTCGCGGAGAACAAGAAACAACGACCTGGCAACGAGTCACCGTAGTTCTCCGCGGCTTCGTAAAACACGGTGCACCGTCCCACGATCATCGAACGAGATATCTTGCCGAGAAATCGCTCGACCGTAATGGTAAAAAGTAATTAGAACGAGCGTAGGTATTCCGTGGACGAGCACGTGCGACGGTCACATGTCTCGCTATACAGGGTGTCCCAGCCTTAGCGATACGGAGCTTTAACTCCAAAATTATAGGCCGAATGGAAAAATTTCAAATATGGAAATTGCATGGTAAAATAGGGCTCGTGTTTCAGCGCGAAGGAATTTTTGTTGACTTTATCATTTAACGAGATATTATGGTCAAGTTTTTCAAATGGAACTACATATTTTTGCTTTTTTTTTTTTTATACCACGCAATAACACTTTTCAAGACGAATTCAAAGGGAGTGAACTCCCGTGCCTTGTATGTGTTCGTACGCACTCACACAGCTCCACATCACTATCCTTCATCGGGTATTACAACAAAAAGCAAAAGTAGACTATCTATAGGAGCTTGCGCACAAGTTTGAACATTTATCTAGCGGAAACGACTATTGAGAGGTCTGAAATTTGCATTGTCGAGACAAAAGTAGGACAATACGCAAGCCTTTGCAGTTCCGTGTACGTATACAGTGGTGTGGAGCTGTTTGACCGCGTACCACCGTATACAAAGCACGGGAATCCGCTCCCTTAAGCTTTAATGTATTTACCCGATTTTTATTAGTTTTCAAGCTAGAACGCTTCAAAGTTTGCTAATTTTCAAGGAAAAATCACGGGCGGTCCCATTGATGCAGTAAGCACCATGCGGTTCTTGAAATCGATACGGTGTAAAATGGGAAGAATCCCAATATTCTGGGCCTAGAGTATATGTATATAATTCCCAGCGAGACCCTCCGTATCGATTTCAAGAACCGCATGGTGCTTATTGCATCAATGGGACCGCCCGGGGTCGAACCGAGTTTTTTCCTTGAAAATTAGCAAACTTTGAAGCGTCCTATCTTCGAAACTAATAAAAATCGGGTGAATACATTAAAGCTTAATGAATTCGTCTTGAAAAGTACTATCGCATGGTATTTTAATCAGTAATGCAATCGCCATCGTTATCGACAGCCTTTTGTCATCTGTTGTGCCAATTTTCAATTCCAGGTCGATAAAAATCAATGAGTCGAGCGATAAACGAGTATTTAAAAACGATGTTACTTTCCAGTTCACCTACTGTTATTCGATATTTGATTATTATTATTATCATTTGAATATTGATATTGAAACAACCCAAATGGTACCATTGTTTCACCTAATATTTTAATCATCCACGGATTAGCATACGTCAGCAATACGACTTGGAGAAGTCTCCGAGCCCTATGGTCATAACGGTATCGAAGAATGTTCGAGACGTTTATCAGCAGGAATCAAGCCCGAAAATTGGGTTCCGTTAGGAAAGCAACGCTCTCGAATAACTCGTTCGACGATGCACGAGAAACTAGAAACTAGAAACGTGAATCGAGCGGAGACCCTTCACGGCCGAGCCACGCTCGACGCACGACCGCAAAGGGTTAAGGGGTTGGTCGCAGTCAGGAAGAGGAAAAACGACATTTCTTTGTGATTTCTTTTTAGTTATTAAATAATAATTTGCATAAGTAACAATTAAGTATGTTATAAAGCATGTTTTAAAGAACTAAAAAACATTTTGTTGTTTTAAGAAACGTTTCATATTAACAGCAATAAAGCAAATGAATCTTACACGTTGAATTTTATTTATTCCATTTTTCTAGGTTGAAGGTCATTTGTAGGTCATATTGTAGTACATGGATGAATTCGTTATTTTGTCAGTTGCGACATTACGTTAACGAAAATATATCGTTCCGTTTAAAAAAGCATCGATGACCTTGAAATTTTATAAAAAAAAAAAGACATTGAAAATTTGTTCCCTTACACCGTTACATGTGGCCCTTCAAATAGTGTAACTTTGTCCTAAGAAGTTTTTTTGTACAACGAAATGTAACGGAGATATTTAAGTGTTCTGTTACTTCGGACCCACCCTGTATATTTACATTTCATTAATAAAAATTATTATCCTTATTAAGGTATTATAGTATAATACCTTTAAAAAAAACACACACACACAATAAACTGTCCGTTTCCATTTTCCTGACTGCGACTAACCCCTTAACGTCGATGAAACGACAGTAAGCGCCTACTTACTCGAAGGTCGAACGCACATAAACTCGATGCTAGTAACTTGACCTGTTCCGTGCGGCATGCACCGCGTACGATGTTCATAACAAATGCAACTAGCCAGTTTTGCTCCAATTGTTTAACAAGAATACGAGCCCGCGGTCGTTACGTACAGCGTACAGTGTGACCACACGTGCGTAAACATACATAGCGAGGAATAGAAGCGAAAAGCGACCGGGTCACGACATTCGATATATCGAGCGGTAATTACACGCTCGATCAATTCGATACGTTGTTCAGCGTCGCGGGTAACGCGTTTCGCGAACGTTACGCGCGGACAGCATTTTTCTAAATAAAGTGCGGGATGATTCACGTAGACCTTCGACTCATTCCTACGTGCATAATTTCATCGTAGGAACGGCAGAAGCTAGACAAGGAAATCGATAAATCATACGCGATCGTTTCATTGCCGGTACACGCAATCGCGAAGAAATGCTACTCGTTGCATGCTGTATCGGTTTCAAACAGCAAAAACGAGAGGAGTGGGAAGAAATGAAGACCAAAGGTGAATAGAAATGTGATGATTTGAATGATTCTTTGGAACAGAAGAAAGATTAAGCGAGGATATCAACCCAAGTATGTGCTTCGTTTCTATTCTGGAACATTCCTCGTAACAAAATCTTTCCTTATGGTATTTTGCAATAACAACTCCTTTCTACCGGAGAAAACTAAAAAGTCTGTTCGAAATATCGACTAAGAATGAACCACATGCCTGGAATGTCATCTCCGCTTAATATTTCATCAAGTTCCACCATCAAGTTCCATCTAATTCAATAAACGCCCCGAATCGCCACGTTTTTACGTTGCTCGCGTTATCCATCATTCGAATAAAATTCCGCCCATCTCCCCGTGTCAAACGCCAGCAGAAGCTTGGCACAAAACGAGTAAACCGACTGCAGGGCGGCGACACCCGGCGTAGTCCTCACGAGGGTGGGTTTCCACGAAAGCATGCTGATAAAACCGGCGATCGATAAGAAGCCGGAGTGCATGCAGCGATACGTGCAACATCAACGAAAAACCATAGTAACGAGCGTCTTGTAACGGATTCGTTGTGGGATTCGTTGACAGAATAAAGAAACGTGGGAGGATGTAAAGGACTCACCGCCTGAAACTGCTCCAACAACTCCTGCCGGTCGTCGATCGCAGTGGCCATGTTGCTCGAATATAGTCTTATAATCCTTTCGTCTTTCCTTTCTCCAGTCTCTGCCGCGGCACTTCTTGCTCCCCCTTCTTCCTTCCTGATCTCGTGGACGGCGTTGCACACAATCGTACGGGAAAACGTCTAAACACGGGTCGGTAATTTTCACCGGGTACACGCGGAATAGTTACGAAAACGGTTACTTGGGGCGTTCTCGCACCTCGCGTACGCGTTTCTGGTCACGACGCGATCACGAAGTAGCCAGACACCGCGGGAACGCGTCCCACTAGCACGGAGTCGCAACGAACACTGAGGCGCCGCGCACCGAACGGAGCGCGCGCCAGCACGAACGAACAGCCACGGGAACGCCCGACGAATCCCGAAGGGACCATGGTCTAAACACCTTGAGCCAGGATCGTGCACAGGACTGGCGTCAAAGGACTAGCGCCCAAATACAGGGTGTCCCAAAAATGTTGTAACACGTTGAAAGGGGTGGTTCGGGAGGTGATATCGAACAATTTTTTCCTTAGCGAAAATGTTGTCCGAGGCTTCGTTAAAGAGATATGATCAAAAAACCCCGACCAATCAGAGCGCGCGTATACAGTTGGAGCGGCTGTGGTAGCGTATGAGTGCGGCCGCTTAGCGCGTAGCCTACGCTCAACTGGCATACTCGCGCTCTGATTGGTCGGGGTTTTCGCTTAATATCTCCTTAACGAAACCTCGGACAACATTTTCGCTAAGGAAATTGTTGTTCAGAATCGTCTCAGCTACCTCCTATTTCCGGCTCCTACGCGACTTTTGGGACACCCTGTATTTGTCATATGTGTATAACATATACACATATGACATATATACATATTACTCCAATTTAGGCAACTCGTTCTCACTCACGTTACAAACTAAAAGTAAATTACATCTGACGTTTAAATTTAAAGTAACATCGAAGAAAATATATTGACGAATTTGAAACTCGATTGTAACTTGGGGAAGTAAGTAAATAATTTTAATTATCGGAACTCTTTAAAGATTTACTTTCTTCCCTGTTGAACTAGAAAATTGTTTAACTTCATAATCTCGTTCCCTTTAGTTATTCGAGAAATTTGTACTTTTTCCTTGTTCGAGCTGACATGGTAAGGCCGACCCTGGCGGTTTAACGAATATGCTCAGACGCTAATCGAAATTATGATTCTAGCTTATCGTCTTAACTTACGGACAATTTTGTTATCTTATTTACTCTCGCTGACGTATTTCGAACATTTCGAACAGAAGAAACGCTTTCAAATAAAACGTGTTGCGCGTAAAAAGCACTCGAGCTTTTATTACTTTATGAACTGATCTTTGCTTTTATTATTCCACTGAACGTTTCTCGTTTCGGCGGATACGATACAATAGAGGGGACAAAAAATGCCATTATTTGGAACTATTCTTCCACGCCTGTTAGGAAAGTTACATGTTTGAGAACCTGAGAGCGGAAGTTGTCAAGTTCGATTTACTTTCAGTTGAACAGAGGGCTCTTTGCGATTGATCTAATTTAAGACGTCATGGTGCCTCGTTCTTCGAACAAGATCCATAAATTACACTTCGACTTGCCCTTCTAGGTTTCCAGTGACGACCCTACATAGAAACGATATAGGAGGTGACTAGAATCTCGCGCAACTGTGTTGAAATTTTGTTTTAATTTAAATAAATTTAAACTGGAATGATCCTATTATGTAATCATTATCTATCCTAAATATTATTCTAGAATGTTATATTTCTCTTAGCACTAATATTTTAATATTATTTTTTTTGTTCCAAATATTAATATCGTTATTATTTTTAAAATATTGGTTTAGAAAATATAACAATATATCAATGGACGATGCCCTTAATAGAAAACCTGTCTTCTTTCGCACAAGATTTTTCGCCAAAAGTCTCGTAAACAGTAGAGCCGCCACTGTACGTGTCCCCATCGTAATAATTATGAACACCATGTAACAAGTGTCCAAGTCAAAGCAAAAAAACTAACCTATAAAATATCTACCATGAAATATTAGTCCCTCTTCTCGTTTTCTTAGAACCATTTTTCTCGCATTCTCACAAAAAATTCAAATATTCTACACAACTGATAACAGAAACAATGCCTTCAATTTGAGCCATATTGCTAGCAAAACCGTTTCTGCGCGCGTGACTAAAATACGAATGCCTTGCACCATAAAATTACTGAACACCGAGTGAAATATTGCTGACTTCCGTGTGCTGGAAATTACATATATACATGCATATATACGATCATCCACGGAATAAAACCAGTTACCTTAAGCGTGGATAACCCTGTTTACCTCGAATCTAGCAATCGCGGTAATTCGTAGAAAACAACACAGTTTCACTTCGGATTTTTTTCAATGTCATTCATTATTTTTAATTTATAGAATTTGCGTTAGATTAGGTCCATAAACCGGAAGTTGCATCTGGGCACTTGTGACTCTAGCTCCAATACTTATACTAGACGACGATTAATAATATTTGACAAAGATACGATGTTTCGTTAAAAATTCGACATGGTAAATAAAAAATGTTGCGAATGCATACAAAATTTTCACTGATAATAGAAGTCTTTCCTGATAATAAAGTAATTAAAATAGATAATAACAGTTAACGACAAGAACGGAAGTCAACAATTTGGAATAAAATAACGAAAGGAGTGCGAAACATTCAACAATGAACATCTTTACTTTCAAAGCTTGTTTTTAAAGCGACGCTTGTTTACCATTCCTGCCATTAATTTTATCGTCTGCGGATAAAGAACGGTGTACTCGCCTCGACGCAATTAAATATTGAAACGGACCGCCTAATTGAACAACAATGCCACGACCGAAGGTTTAACAATTCTACGCGAAGCGATGACAACAATGATTGTGTACTTTGTCCTTGGAGACGAATCAAAATGCGATTGTAAAGTATAAGTTAATTAAGAATTAACGGTATGCAAATCGCGAAGGTGAAAACGACTCGTTTACATACAGTGGCGTGTCATATCTCCAGTGGGGTCCAATATAAAATGGAATTTGAGAAGCTCGCGCAAGAAGAAGGAACAAAGCACTTTTAATTTTGTATAAGAATAATATAAGTAATATAATAATATAATAAAAGAAAAATTGGGAGTAGGGCAACAAATACATAGGTACGACCCTGCTGGAGACCCTAGACAGATGACTTTTTACCCATAAGCTTACAGGTTACAACGCCACTGTTTACACGAAAGGAAGACGTGAACGACACCCTGTGAGTCAAGAGCGTTCATCTTCGCGAAACCACACAACGAAATCATTCGATGGTGAATCATTTTTTGTCAACACGGTACTTATACATCGGAAAGAATAAATTCTGGTTGACTCATTCGCGTGTACCGACGTCTGTTTCCATTCGATATTAAAATGCGTCGCTGGAGGTCGAATGGGTTATACTAATACACGCAATTCCATCGTGTACTATAGGTATACCGAATTGTTACGATACAAAGCGACTTCTATTATCAGTCATCTCTACCAGATGTCTTTGCGAGAAATGTTCCTAATAAAAAGAGATAATCAAAGGCAAATTCTACAGTTTCAATAACGCTTCAGATCTGTAACTCTTCGATTCGACGTTAGAGGGCTACATCTGGATTACAATAAAGTTAAATCTACTTTTGTTATCGAAATGAGAAGCTTCACAAGATAAATCCTCGCGTATCAAATGTAAGATCCGTTGCTTTAAGCCTGATATCGAGATAAAAATCACTTCTGCGTCCCATTCTTTTTCTAACGCCTGAAATATTACTTTCGCTGAAAGCCCTGTCCTACACAAAATCACGAAAATCTTTCCCACCCAGCCCACCCAACTTCCCGTTGTACGTCATATATATGAGAAATTCACGTCTCCCCCAACTTTCATGTTCCGCCGCTCTTTATTGACATTCTATCTCTCCCACCGGTCACATGAATACGCTTCTACGGGCATCGACCCCTTTTTAAATAATGTTACATCACGGGAGATGGGCAACGATCGACTTGTCACAAGTCCTCCGTTTCTGGGGGGATTTCTCCCGACATTTCCCTCCACCGGCCTATAAAGTCTGTCCCCGTTCGTTCGTTACGTTGAAAGAAAAAACCTGTCCTACGCGAAGAGATTATACAGGGTGTCCCAAAAATGTTGTAACACCTTGAAAGAGGTGGTTCGGGAGGTGATTTGAAACAACTTTTTCCTTAGCAAAAATGTTGTCCGAGGCTTCGTTGAGGAGATATTAACGGAAAACACTGACCAATCAGAGCGCGTGGATACTGTTGGAGCGGCCGCGGTAGCGTATGAGTGCGTCCGCTTAGCGCGTAGCCACGCCTACTGCGGGCGCTCCAACGGTATACGCGCACTCTGATTGGTCAGTGTTTTACGTTAATGTCTCCTCAACGAAGCCTCGGACAATATTTTCGCTAAGGAAAAAGTTGTTTCAAATCACTTCCCGAACCACCTTTTTCAAAGTGTTACAACATTTTTGGGACACCCTGTATATTAGATAGAGTAGATAGATAGAGTAGGCAAGGCAGTCGCGGAAGTGTAACAATATTGGTAAGAGAAAAAAGATTGAGTGCACGCTTATCCTTCTCTAATTAATACATGCGCAGTTGTATTAAGAAACTTTGGTAGGAGAGAATACGAATTGAGTGAGTGAGGTTTATTTATCAGCACACGAGGTCGTTTAACTTAACTATAACACCTGACGTACCCGTCTTACATTTGGTCATTCTTTAAATTCATTTAATTCTTGCTTTACGTTGCTACTCATTTCATGACTCTCTGGCAATTTTATTAGGGAGATTTTTTGGGACCCACCGGCCCCCAGCTCGGGTACTTCGGGATCGCTAAGCCCGTACTGTAGCTACAGTTAAAAAAACCATAGCTAGAGCCCCTGAGGGAAGCGAGGAGAAATGTAATTTCAATGATCTCTTTGATATCCCTTGATTCCTATAACATCTACCAAGTCTCGAAATTCTAATGCGCACAAAAACTTAGAAACAGGGATACTTTTTCGACTTGTTCTCTCTTTCTTAGCATCTTACTATCTACACTTACAGAGTCTCCTATGACTCTTCTATTTATGTAATATCTTTGATTCTACATCTTTCGAACAGAATTACTTGACAATTTAGAAATTCCTACAATGACGATAGAGAAAATACGCTTTAGGATAAATTACACGTTTCAAATATAAAGAAAGATGATTTCTAATTCTAGTTTCTAATTCTACATTGAATTCATCTCAAATAAAATTCTGAAACGTATTAGTGATCTGTTTTCCTCTGTGGGTTGTCCCAGAGAAGGCATTCCAAGGATTCCGAAGTCGGATGGAAAATATTTTGATCTGACTTTGGGAATGGTCACGTGTTCGATGAAGGAACGTTTACGACAAAAGTAAACAAGGTTAGCGAAGAAAAACATTGCAAACGGTTCGCAGTATTGAATGTACATGTACACATATACATTTAATATATTTTATCGGAAATCAAAGTGATATAATCTTACAAATAAAGGACTACTTTAACGCTACTTAGCCTTAAGTTACATTTACTGTTCATAAATATTCGTTTGTCTACAATGATTCGCGTATAAAGGAAATAAACTAATATATCCATGCGTCGTATAGGAAAAAACGATGGTTGTATCGCACCCATCAACAAAACGGTTTTCTCGTCAACGAATCAACTTCGAGAAGATTCAAATGAAAAATAAACAACAAAAACACGAACAAACGAAAATGTAAAAATACGAAATCTTCGATAATGTTTCTCTAACGACTATACACATTTTTGGTGGAATTTATGGGGCTTTCTTGCGAGGCGAAGTTTGACGTAACTAAAACAAAAAAAAAAAAAAATAAATAAAACACGTCGAATTTATAGTAAACCCTTCCACGTGTATTTTTCTGTAACTTGTACAGAAATAGGAAGAAATAAAGCGTGAAGAAACGATTGGCGCTGAATAGTTATGGTGATTAGTAACTGTGCACTGGAAGTTAAGTAACGCCTTCTGACTAAATCATTTCGATGAAAATGAATGATTCATTTACTTGTAAGTAATCATCATACGTATATACATTAAACAAAATTAGGCCATTGTCAAAGTCTTCGCCTGACCGTTAATTTTGCATTAAATTTCATCATTTTCTTATTTAAACACAAACAAAAAACATATATGCACAATTCTACGATACGAAAAATAAAATAGATGAAATATTCACCAACGTGAAAATAAATAACTTCTTATCACCGGTAAACAATTTGTAATCGTATCACAAACTAGGAGTTTCAAATGAAATTCTCTTCTATTTAAAAAAAAAAAAAAACGATAACTCTCCCTTTAATATGCGTGACAATGAAAATTAAATGGCATTTAAAAAAAAAAATAAAGAATTAGCTACGCTCGCAAATCAGAATTTGCTACAAGTATTCATGGCAACTAGTTACAACATTAATTCACAAAAGACGATTTGGTCGAAATATAATACTTTTACTTCGATAATACACTATTCGTTCAGATCCAGTTAACTGCTTTATCGGCTAGAAGTGCATATTACGTAAACGTTTAATTGCAAGGAAAAGAAAAATTAATACTAGACCGTTTTGTGCTTGTCATCGAGGGGGAAGGCTAACAAAAGATGAATTTCTTTCGTACGATGATTAGTATACAACTTCTTGGGAACGTGTAGGCACTTGCCTTTATGTATACTGAATCAATATACCAAGTCATCAGTATTCAACATAGTACACAAGTGTTTTATGGTAAAGTACAATGTTCCAGTATGTCCATCCTGCATATAGCAACAGTTGTGTGAGTAATCACGCAGTACCAATCATCCCGAGCTATTCAATCACAATGCATTTTTAATGATAGTGTAACTCATGAATTTCTAATGTGCTTATTTTATTACATTTTGTGTCGCTTAATAGAAAAATGATTCTAAGTACCTTGTATAAAATATATATATGTGTAACCAATATATGCACGTGTATGCGTATACATACATATATTTTTATTATGAATAGAAACAAATGAAATTCATACTTCGTCTAACCGAGTCGCAAAAACACTATCGTTAGAAATTCACTGTGCTCCCGCGTATATCCAGAAGCGATAATCGAACAGATCATCGAATTCTTACGTATCTGTACAAAAATATATGTGTGTACACATAATGTCTCATCGAATCTTTGACCTACAGTCTGTTTTAAACGTAACGCTTAACATACTGATCTAGACACACACTGTGGTAGACGATCTACCACTATCGCTATACATCGGATTAGTTCAAAATGAATCCTGTTAACCGATTGCTGGAACAATCCGTCGTAACCGTCTTAAACTACGCCTAACAATGGAACATAGAGATGTTTGTTAACAGAATTCATTTGCAGTGTCAACACCGATTATTACGCGTTGTATGTTTCGGATATATACGAGCGTTTAAAACACACTGTGCGTCGCGCGTCGTTCCACACATAACACGCATTCATAGAGTTTTAAGTCTGCATGGAAACTCAACGAACGACATTTGTTTTTCTTTAACAAGTAATTATACAAAGTTTCGCGCACCACTGACGCGTCGTTTCGCCAATTGATCTAGGATAAAAGTTTCTTTTTTTTTTTTCTTACACAATGCACTTCGCACACCGTGCAAAGAACTACACGAGTAGACAGAGACACGCACATAACACATTTGCACGAGATAGTAAAACGAATGGCTTTTTATTAAAAAAAAAAATCTTAGCTCAACAATCACATTAAAAAGTAACTAGAAAATCGTTATCAGCTACCATACGAAGCATGGTTTTGTACCAGAGTCAACAGCGAATACACAAATTCTATACTTTACATGAATGATAAACGACGACATACCCCTTTTTTCGTTTTTAGTTCTGTTCACAGAGAATGAGATCCATATTTGTAATGCTATAACATTTATAAAATCGTTTATTACGGAATATATCTTATCGTCAGCGTAAGTATCTCTGTAACTTTTATATTTAGCGATCTTTTTATAATACTTTAATGTACAATGTAATAAGTATGCTTCAGTTACACTATGCCAAGTGCGTTAAACCGTGTAGACGTTAAAAATGGTTCGGTAAAATTTAATTATGTACCTGACCTCTGACAACTCCGAAAACTTAAGTTGGAGAAACGTTGAATTCGTAAAACGACAGAATCAAAACATTCACAAAATTGCGATGTCAAGTATGATTAATTCGCTTGCCAAATTTGAATATTAAAATAGTAACACAAGTCACACCAAGAAAAATACGACAAACATTACTTTCATTTGGTTGCAATCATAAAAATCATACGTTAACATTTCGAGTAACATTTACTCTGTAAAAGGTTATGTGCTTTAATTAGGCCCTTCGAGGGATCTCAACCCAAATTAACAATACCGTAAACGTCCGTGGCAAGAAATAAAAAAGAAATGAAATGAAAAATAAATGACTCGCGACTCGCACCAATTGTAAGTTGTACACTCTGGTCCAAAATCCGATAAATTTCAATTAACTATATCAGGAAGGCAGATTTAGATATGCTATGTATCTGCGTGTCAATTTCTTTTCTTTATACAAACTGTAACTTATATCTACTTATATGTTTCGATCTAATTTTCTTACATGTACGTATAATATCTATATCTTAATACACACATCTCTCAGTCTATCTGTACATACTACATGGAACAAAGTGGACTTCTGTTCTACTTTGCACCATTACAATTAAAAACTGATACAAAAACCGACGGAATCTTCTTCAGAGTAGAAGTATTCTGAGACGACTCTCCTTTTACCTTTCGTTAACGCGCACATTTCGCCGTCGCTAATTTCATTTTTATTACATATCGTCCAAATCGTTAGGTCAAACAATGCTCAGGACTCATCTGCATCCTTCCACCCTTCACTCATATCAAGGGCACCACACTCACGCTACAGATCGCATTATAAATAGTGTTAACGCATACCATTGTTAGTTGACAGTCGTTGGTCTCGCGGAACATGAGTTTTCTTTTTCATCGACATTGGCAGCGACAGACGAGAGACAACAGATGCAATGTATTGACTTCCTCAAACTTCGCGTATAAATCACGAAGCACATCACGGTTCATCCGCGATATCCACGTAGTATGACTCATGGTAAAAGATTTATTTGTTAGAAGTTCATCTTTAATTTAGAATCAATGACATTTAATGCAAATGTAAAAATAAGCAGGATTTAATGTTATAAATTAACATTAACCAGTTCGGGTAGTCCGACCGTGTTAAAATGTAATGCAATGAAAATAATTTACCGCAAATACGAACGAATGTATTACTTATTGAACAATATGTCCACGTCCTGGCAAGGATAAACATCTCTTATCTCAAAAAAATAAAATACAATGCAATGTGATACATACGAAAAACTTGCTGTTCTATAAAACGCATCAAATCAAAGTAGAAAAATAATGTTCGTTAGTCGTCAAGATTGTAATTTGACTGTAATATAATACTTTATCTCCGACATACCACCCGCAACACACGATGACCTGCAGTACCAACGGACTGGGGTAAAAGTGATAGGTAACATTAAATGTCAGACTGTAAATTCGCAGTCCAAATAATTTGAAATCGGTGAGCATCCTAGCCTTGTACGGAGCTAACAGAATGAAATGGGCTAGTAAGTCCTGACGAAGGATGTCGTTTCCTGGATATCTGCTTCGCTATCTGTGCCCTGGTATCCCTGGGATTGAGAAAGGGAAAGAAGTGCATCCAGGCCTAACGATTCGGCTAGCGGGTCTGGCGCTCTCGACTACAGCATGGATAACATAAAAAAATATTGCTCTAAAACTATAAATGTAATAAAAACACTAGCGCGCAAATAAATGGTAAGCACCGAATAAATAAAATTCTACTGACTGCACAGTCTACGAATGAAAAGAAAACAATGGTAATAATAAAACGACAAAGCCAACAAACCTTTCTCTTACACAAATGAAACAAATATAAATAAAATTATCCGTTCTATAATTAGCAGCGATAACATGTTTGAGTCTACTAATGTAAACATACCGTCGAGTTTTGTTCTGCGTCTTTGCAATTACTACATATGTAATCGTCTTCTTCTGCGATTTCTGTACGATCCAAACCGACACAGTGCATGTGAAACCAACCTTCGCAGCCACCATCGCACTGAACCCAATCGACTTCCCTACCTACATTCAAATAAAAGTATATAGAATATCATAATAACAATAATGTTGAAATGTTTGTGTAACAAACAGCTTCCTTACCGCTGGGTCGTAAACAACTAACGGCCGCGCAATCGTCTTCTTCGTCGGAAGTGTCTTGTTTAGTCTTCTTTCGATTACCGCCCCTCTTCTTTGGCACCTCGTCCCCTTCCTTACGTTTCATCTGGAATACAAAATTAACTGAAATCGAGCTAACCGATGTTCAATGAACTGTATTTAATCTATTGATTTTTAATTAAAAAATGTCTCGAATTCAAACTTCCTCACAATTTCAATTACTCGATACGCACAATTTTCTTGTCAACAAAATTGTAACTGTATTACATAACCTTAAAACGAATAATTTTGTAAGTTTTAATTCGAGGCAGATTGTATTCCAAAATATAAATACCTTTCGAGGTCCGCGCTTAATAGGCAACGGGGAACTACTGGTCGATTTTTTCTCTTTCTGTAACCCCTTACGTTTGGTTAAATTTTTTTCTTCCATTTTTTGCCGCCCGAGTTTCTTGAGTAATTCGAACTCTTCGGACTTCCTTTTTCTTCCCCTCTTTTTTACATCTTTCGCGTCCTGGTTTAAATTAGTTTGTACTTCTTCGTACGACGCGTATTTGCGAACAGTACTAGGATTGTTAGTGTGACTTAATATGCGCCATATGTGTTGCGTTTCGTCAAGCGCGACTTCCAACAGATCACCTTCCATCATTAATTCTTCTAAGCGTAACCTTGCAGACTGCGAGAGCATAACTGCAGCTTCGGTGGAATCACTTGATTGAGACCTGCGCTGAACTTTAGATACTAGAAAAAAAATACATATTTATAAATTTTATAGATATTTAATTCTTATAGTCAAACGCCGTTTTTTTTTTAACGGAGAAATCTTACTATAAGAGTATGCGTGTTCGTTACTATTGAACGTACTGCAACTTGGCTCGTCGTCGTCGATGGTAACAACGTCGTCGTCGTCATCCTGAAATACATCGTATATATTTAACCATGTATAATGCATTTTTACACAAATTTAATTAGAGCTATTGACACTTACCGCGGTACTAAGTGCGCTATCATCCGAGTGTACACCGCTAAGTGGCGTGATTGCCTGCACTCTTTGATGAAGTTCAGGATTATTCGCCGCCTTCTTCAACTCGCTGCTGATTATCTTTTCTGTTTTCTCCCTTGCTGCTGCTTCTACTAATTTTTGTGTCAGAACGGACAATTTTGCTAGTGCCGATGAAATTTCGTCTGTAGCCAACGCTTGTCGAGCTCGATCCTATTAAAAATACCATTGAATACAAATCGTGTTACACATAGAAACCATATAACGCATAATTTATTAATCTTCAATTTCTGATACGTGACACACCTGCCAATTCATTGCACGTTCCGTTAAACATTGCAATGCCTCACCCTCGGGCAAACGAATTGGAATTTTTTGAAGACTCACTAAAAGCGCCAAAATTGTTTCCAATCGTGGCCGCCTCGAACGTAAACAACAGGGACATAAAAATTTAATCTCCCTTGATATCGGTAATTTTCCTTTGTATGACGTTTTTGGTAAGGGTACACAATTTGCTAAAATGAATTATTACGTTTAACCTACATTTTTACATTTATATTTAAATGCAAGTTATGAGTATTATACTTACAATGGAACCAATCTTTACAAAGCTCGCATTGAAGCATAAGCCCGAATCTTGGTCGACGACAGACGCAATACCTAGAGTCTTCCATCTCGGTTTTCATTAAATTTCTTTCTCTTAAATTTCTCATCGCTTCCATTTCGCGTTGTTCAGCTAATTTAAACGCAGCCACGACGGTAGCCGAATCATTGGAATCATCCAATTTTGTATCACAGACAAAGACAGGTCCAACAGACTCTTCACTCTTATTCTTCTTAGCCTTCAGCGCTTGTATACCAACTCCAATTCGGGGGGATAAAGCCTCCATTAAAGTATAATGTGAGTTTTTCCTTAGGAATGTTCTTGCCGTCCTTTCCTTCCAAGCTTTCGCTTGTGAAAGAGTGGACTCTAAAATTGGAAGAGCATCCAAGTGCAATGGGATACTTCTGCCTTTTTTTATAAGATCATCTAATGTATCATAGTAAGGAAAATTCTCTCTCGCTTGTACTTCCTCTACCATTTTCGTCCAATTTTTTGCTTTATTCAATGTATCTTGGAGAATATCTAAGCTGGGTAAGTATGCATCTACTTCATCAGCTTCGCGAATAAATTCTTCTAACGACGATATAGTTTGTCTGCTTTTCGTGTGAAGATACAACTTTGCTTTCTCTTCCCACTTGTCGATTCCGATCATTAATGCTTGTAGTTCGGAAAGTGTATTTTCTATACTTAAATGAGGCGGTATCGTCATACCTTTTTCAATCAATTTTGCTAAATCATCGCGATGTATAGATTTTGGATCTTCTTGAATAGATTTTACTTCCTCCAGCCATTGAATTTGCGTTAATCTCTACAACAAATAAATACTGAATTGCACTACAGAACAGTGATATATTATTATTAAAAATGTGTTTAATTTATATCTACTTACTTGTTTCAAACGAATAAGTTGAGGTAACTCAATACAAATAGAATCTCCAAAATCAATACACTTTTCTAGTTGTTCAATATCACAATTATCTTCCTTAGCATCTAACTCCTCTGCTTCTCTTTGAAATTGTAACACTTGATCGAGTATAAATTTAACACCATCAGATTCTTTAAGTTCACAGCACAGATTAGTAATTTCTTTATAGAAAAGAGTTAATTCTTCTACCGTAAGTTTATATTTAGTTTCAACCGATTGTCTGGTTCTGAATTAAAAAATCCTCACATAAGATTATTTATATAATACATATATTACCTTAGTAACTAAAAACTAATCATACCTGGTACGCTGCTTATTATTTAACAGTTGTTGTGCAACACTAGCACATTTTTCTGCATCTTGCACAGCAGTAGTTAAGGCTGTTAACAGTTCACTTTCAGGAAACTTTTTATTTTCTGCTTCATTCAAGAGCTCCTTCAGCTCGTTCAACTCAATTTTATTACTCTTCTTATCGGGGTCCATTGCTTCTTTTACTTTGGCCACCCATGAGTCGAATGACTCAGCTTTTAATTTTAACTTTTGTAACATAATCGGTAACTCGTCTAAAGTATACCGGTAACGTAATGTGTGCTTTTCCGGTGGGCAATCACAAAGGTCAGTAAAATGTCTCAGGCAAACTAACTGAGAACTCTGGCATGAACATGTAACCGCACTTAAGAAACAAGTTGTTTTGCACGCCTCACACTGTCTCTCATCATCTGGTAATAGTTCAAATGCTTCGCGTTCCGCTTCCGTTACGCCCTAAAAAACACGATTTTCAACACAAAAATCATTCGTGGAACCGTTTAACTGTTCTCACATTTTAAAAGAAACATGGAATCAGAATGAGACTATCTATTAACGAAACACATGTACCCATCTGTACACAAATTGACGTCGATATGATCAAAGATTTTGCGAGTACACGAATCATTTAAGAATATCGCGAACACTCGTTGATCAAATCGCCGGAAATGTTAAAAAATACGTTGAATCGACAGAAGAAACGTACTGACTGTTTAGCATCATGGCAAGGCTTTAAAAACATAACCTCTATTCGCCAATAAAAGTTACATAATCAAGATCAGAGACACACCAAATAGGCATCAGCTCGTCAAGGTCGATAACTAAACAACGATCACACGAAAACTATTTTAGCGACAACGGACACAAGCTAACCAAATATAACGAAATATATGGAGGCATTAATGAGGAATATAACGTGGATGGTGGAGCTCTACTGCAATGACCAATGGTTGGCAATATCAGACGCACACACACGTCTTTTACCGCGTGTGCCCGCATGGCTACGAGTCAGTGACGTAACTAGTCGTGTGCAAACCACGCGAGGGGTTCCCTAATCCGAGGAGCTCCAATTTTGAATATAGAAAAACCCCACGATCGACTTGTCAGAAATATTTTACATACGAAACTTTTCTTCAATCTAATAAATACTGTTCTACAAGTTTTATTGATTATTCTTCTTTAAAAATTAAAAATAATGCTGTCTTTTTTGCTTAATACATATGGGATAGATAGGGAAGTATTAACTTTCATATAAAAGGGTCTCGAAATAAATTTTCAGCACACGGGTGCCAAAGATGCTGGTTACGTCGATGCTACGAATATATGCGTGCCGGTACATTCGACAATGTGTGCATGACAACATACTTGAATCGGTGAGGGAATGCTTCAGCACTCACTATACTGTTTGACCTAAATACATTGGTCTGTGCATTTAGAATTATAACCCGTCCTGTGTGACTGGCTAATGTTGGAGGCAAAATTTGAATGTCTAATACACATTACGCTCTTTAAATTCAATTAATTTTTCAAAACATATCGGTCAGACAAAAAGTGTAATATTTAAAATAATGAATCATTTATGTGATAATATATTGGATCAGAAGCCTATATATTTTTTCGAATGTATTTTTTGTGTCAGGTATTTCATCTATAATAGATAATGATGTCAAAGAAACACATAAAATAAATTTGCGAGGGATTCTATTATTTCATCGCTTTCTCGTTGCCTCGCTTTTTTACTGAGACGTCAAGGATAACTTCTAATTTCACTATTCAAAAGAGGATGAAATCCCGAGTAAAAAAGTATTATAGTACACGTGGTCTATACATAAGTTACTATTAACAAGGTACATCCGCGAAGTGCATCCTCTCCCCTCAATCTGATTTCGATGAAACCTTGTAACCTTTGGAGAGCGGCCAAAAATAAGGAAATAAATAAACGATAGTTACAGGGCTCACATAAGCTAATACCTTTCTCTCAAATTATGATTTCCTCTTAAATACAAATTTTATATTATACAAAAATATAAAAAAAATGTTTCATGCGTAATAGTTGACTAAAGTACTTGGGAGAATGAAAAAGTTCAGCCTGTATATAGAATCAGCCATTTCACTAAAACAATCATAATATTCACATAAATGCAACTTACCCATTCCAACAGATTTTTTCGTAACTTCTTCTCGTCGTCTACCATCTGCAGCATGTCATGGTAAGTTGCAGTCGCAATTCCTATGTCCAGTGAATCTGGATCCAATGACATTTTACACACCAATTCATCGTGAGAAAATACACAAAATCGTCTTAAATTCGAGTAATGCGAAATGCATTCCCGACCAACTCTAAGCTGTTAAACACACAATAGAATTCATAAAATATACGATATTAAAATCAACAATACAAATTTAAGGTTACAACATACCCAATCGGCAGGTGCGAAATTCACAGCTTCGGCGAAATTGTATCCCTGATTGAATCCCGCGTGATACGCTCTTGGAAATGTCACAACAAATTCTCCTGCGTGTTGGTCAGTTCTAAATACTGGAACACCTGAAAAAGAAATACAAACGACATTAGTACTTTATATAGATTATATAGATCTTATGATACGTTACCTTCGTTTGTTAAAATGTTGGGATTCATGATAGTGACCAATTGATGGAGCAAATCTGGCTGACTATGAAACAGTTCTGGTGCAGCCGATTTCATTGAGTGTTCAAATCGTTCTGCTTGAGAGCCAGGTACACCATACCAAGTTTTTGGCTCTCCCCAATGTAGGTAATTAATCGAATAACTCCAATGATCCTCGTTATGCCAACAGAATGTGGCAAAACACATGCCAACATACATCCATGGAACTTTCATACCACTAATGTCAGCGTTAATGTGACCTAGTACGCTACTCCGTAGAACTGGTAGATTATTTAAATTCCACGAAGATTCCGCGTATTCTTGATCACACGTAAACAGATTAACGCTCGTCTTTGTTGGAAATCCAGATCCATGATCCATTGTGTGTAAATCTGCTCCATACTCAACTGTTACATCTTCATCGATAGAGGAAACTATTCGCCAAAATTCTTTTTCTACCAAGGATGTTGGCACCATCTACAGCAAAATAATTTCAAATTTATGTGATTTAATCGATCTTATACATATTCTATTAGAAAACATAAGAAAAAGAAAGTAACATACATGTACAGGCATGTTGAAGTAATCGCTCTTAAATTGATCAGCCATTTCTCCAAATTGTTGAAGAGTATACTCTCTTTGAGCTTGCTCGAATCCAAATGCTTCCATTGGCTTAGAAACTTCTTCAGCCACACATTTTGGACACCGCCAATCTCCTTTTGGTATTTCTGTCAGTGGTGGCATGAGACAGAAAGTGTGATAACTATCATCACATCCATCACATAGAAGCATGTTTTCTTCATTATCACCTCTTCCACAATTGTGACAAATATATTTTGCCAACTGTATAATAAGATATACAATTTTAGAGAAAATATTTACACATACTAATCATAAAAAATCAATACACAAGTTATACTCACTGGATCAAATTCATAAGTTAGTTTCAAACCTCTGGTCTTATTAGATTTCTTTCCCTCTTTGGTATTAAATCCAGCCATCTTTGGACCAGGTCCATAGAATTGTAACTTCTTAAGTTCTTTGCTATTGTCATCACCATTCTTACTTCTGAATCCATCTTTGCAATCATTATCAGAATCACATTCCTCCTTACAATCTTCTTGTTTAACAGATATTTCCGGTTTCTCTTCTTGACCACTGAATCTCTTTGACCGCCGTGAAAATTTTTCAGCTGGAGGTTTAATTTGCTGTCGTGAGATGATTCCATGTGGTTTGTAATCTCTGTCCTTTTTCTCATTCACATTGGAATCTGGTTCAATTTTCTGTACAATTCAATGTATATTAAATATATGGATTACTATAGATTTTAGAAGATACAAAGAAAAAATAACTTACAATGTCTGTCAAAGTTTTTCCCTGCTTAAAGACATCAAACGGATATAAAATTCGTTCATAGTGATTCTTTAGTATACTTCCTACGCTACGACCAGATGGATAACCTAGTTTATTTGCAATTTTTGCCCACCTTCTTTCCCTTGTTACTGTTTCAATTCCACCTGGAATTATTATGCTTAATATTAATACATTAAGTTCACAATGTGAATTCTAACTAATGACCTTCACAGTTAAATAGCAGAAACAAACCTTCATCTGTGACAATTTTGTGCAAAGAATATAGATCAAGAGCTTTGCGTTCTACAAGTGGGATTTTTAAAGAAGAACCTTGAAGCTCCCAGAATTTTGCAATCTGGTCTAAAAAATTAAGTTTTATCCTTGTTTTTGCCTCCAATTCATTTAATCTTTGGATTCGTGGAACAAATTTGAATTTATCAACATCAACAGCAAATGGTGGCTGCCAATTCTGCAAGAAAGCAGTAATAACTTCTAAATTTCAATTCATAAACATTTAAAATGTTATTTTATTCGTAATGTAATAAAACAGTAGGATATGAAGATGAAGATGAAGTCAGATCACTAACATTATACCATTACATTATTATTACATGAAGTTATTACTAGAAGCTTTGTAAGATTTGGGACTATTTTTACTCATAGGATTTTGCTATTTACTGGATATAAAGTTTAAAATAATTTCGTTAACAATTTTCATTAGCCTCGCGATTACGTAACGGGATAAATTTATTATAAGAAAATCACGTATTTAATACATTGATCGGATGTTTAGAAGTATATGTAATTATGCAGCTTGTATCCCTAAAAATTGAGATTAATTAAGGATACCAAATAAGACGAATTTTCATTCATCGTCTACGCATGAAAAAGAAAGCGTATTGCGTTGTTTACTACACAACTTTCAAATTCGTACACCTATGCAACAATACTTACAGGTCTTCAGATGAGTCAATTAGTTTAATAAAATGAGGATTTATGCCTATAGATATACAGATAAATTTATAAAAACATCGTTACAAATTTCTGTCGATGACGACCCAGAATAACACGGAAAAGGAATACAGAGGAATTACATATATTCTGTTATCGTTTAATACATATTGAAAATTCATTGA
This sequence comes from Hylaeus volcanicus, assembly GCF_026283585.1. Classification (NCBI taxonomy): domain Eukaryota; kingdom Metazoa; phylum Arthropoda; class Insecta; order Hymenoptera; family Colletidae; genus Hylaeus; species Hylaeus volcanicus. The sequence goes on along the minus strand of NC_071978.1, from coordinate 22,683,230 downwards.
CGAAGCCAGTAACCCATAAATACAGGTGTCTAAATAATCAATAAGTGCCTTCGTAGCCTCATCTATATCATGACGCAACAACCGTTGCAATGGTTGTCAGTCAAATTTTGTTAAGGGCACGACTCATTTTTAATCAGAACAATGAATTTCTTCCATCGAATCCTATTTAGAATTAGACATTTTCTACTCGATCACATCAAGCAACGAGACATCAAAATATTATCGTACGATGTATATCAACATCTACGAACAAAATAAACGAAACATCGCCAAGATTTTCTCCATATACGACGCCCATTTAATGTCGTGGCCATAGTTATTTCCGTAATGGCGTCATCCCGTTACAAAATACAAATTTTCTCAAGGGCTCACGAGTAATTGACAAACAAATATCTACACTTGGATTGGACTATTGGACATATAAGAACATAGATCAACTTGTCAATTAAAATTAACAACAACGCTCTTGACCGAAATCAGTTCTACATGACCTAAGAAAATAATTCGCAGAGAAGAAGTAACGTTGTTGGTATATTCTACACTGTTAAACTCATACAAACGCACTTTTTTACAAGAAGATTCTACGACTTCGAAACATTATTCAACTGTAAAAAGTACAGATTTCACGACAACAGGTTTCAACGATTCAGATAACGAAGAATAAATCGCGGAAGTTTACAATTTGGATTAACGAATACTTGTTTGTAATAGCTTGACATTTACACAGATATGTTTTCAATGTGTAAAAATAACACGTTGCGATAAGTGTGTTAATAAAATAATCTCAACTATCGTGAATTGATTGGTCGAAATCGTAACAAATTTAGAAATACTAATCGTTACTTTTTACTTTATGTAATTAAGATTGTTAAAAGATTCGAAATAAAATCACAAACTACATGCATGGCATGTCACAACCTCTTCGAACAATTTGCACCACCTCTAAAATGACGATCTGAAATATGTGCGATTTAATTTAGAGACAAGGTCTAAATATAGCTCAATCGTATATTATATTTTGAAGAAAATCAATTTTCCCGTTAACCATTCTACGTGACGGTTTATAGAAGTCTTGCGGGATTCGATTCATCCCAGGATTATTTTTAAATTCACCACGTAGCTTCTTCTCCATAATTACCTAAATGAAACTACATTTTCAAAGACGTACGTTGTAAAACCTTTTTCCAAGCGTGTAGAAACAAAATGGTGGCACAAATCGGTTCTAATAGTGATACAAATTAAACGAACAATGCATGAAATATGGATGACGAGACGAGATTACTTCGGGAGCAAAAATTGTTCCTAAAAAAATTCGACGAGATTGAATATTACACGAAGATAATTCAAGCATAAAGAGCAACGTGAGTTTTGTTCATCAGCGTAAAAAACATTAAACACGGCTATACTCGCAACATTTCCCATATGACACTCCCAAAAATTAACAACATTCACCTATACGAAGCCTCGCACGATGGTGTACGTGCTCTGAGACGAAATAGAAACTTCTGGGAAAACATCAAACGATTCCCATATTTTTGTTACCACGATATCAGAACGAGGAGGATCGTTGACCACGGAACGACGATAATTTTTTTCAGCGTTTTCTCTATCGATGCCATCTCGTCATCGTTTCCTATTTCCACAACAATTTCGAGACATTTTGCTAAGGTGACATTGTTTCGATTGTCTCGGCCATTTTACATAGCGTACCTTCTAGCTATAACGATATTAATGTCGCAATGTGACGAGTACCTAACTACTCGTTTTCCCATATTTTTTTTTTTTTTATTTTTTTTAATACTTTCCGTGAATCCCACACGAACGCCAAGTATAACTTCCCGGTGAAAAAGATAAGAACGCATTAACGAACATGGACGCGATTCCGATCTATGTATCTCGCAAAAGCGAAAATGCCCTGACAACACGGGCATCGCAGCCTTTTCTTCCCTTTTTACCGTATTATCATTCGTCTCGTGTCGACGGAAACGCTATGGACTCTTACCAGACCCGAGCTGTTTCAACGCCGATACGAGGCAAAAGGCGAGCAAACGATATTGATATCGTGAAATATGGTGTTCACGGTGAAAATAGTCGTCGCGCATCGGATTTAATTTTCATTCGAATGCACGTATTACGTAGGAACTCGTTTATTTCGTGATGTCACGGCTGTGATGTCCGTACGGAAGCGTCATAGGATGTAAACGGGGTCGGTGCGTGCATGCCCGAACAACGTTCAACGAAAGAAGAAGAAGAAAAAAAATAAAACACACAAATTCGTCGATTCCTGTGGTTCCGTTTAAAACGGGCCAGTCGAAGAATAGGAGGATCGATGTGCGGCGTCCTTCTCTCGTTAAAGGGAAAGGAAAGAGAAAGCGGGTTGGACAGAGAAGAAAATGATTGATGTAATCTCGCGATGGAAGGATTTACTCACAGGCGGCGGTTTGATCTTACAAATACCAGACTTCTCCGCGATCGGTCGTATTTTTGCAATGTAGCCAAGGGGGTCGTGAAACTCCTCGATACTCGGTTCGAAGACCGGCGCCTCTGGCGGTATAATGAACTCGAAGTCCGAATCACCACGATCGCAAGCCATGTCTTGGGTGCAGTGATAAGTCCCGAAAAAATCCTCGTAACCGAAGTTCGTGTCGAACCTCGATACCATGACTCGAGTGTCTAACACAGCTTGGACGCGCGGATAGGTGGCCCCAGCACACGCACCTAACGCGGGTGAGGACCTCGCGCCAGCTCCAGCAACCGTTACTCAGCCGCTGGCTGCGAATATTTATTCGGCAGTGTGCTTAGGTGAATCGTCATCACGAGCTGCATTTGTGTATCTGGTGGAAAGCGATTGACAACGTTACGCGTTAACCACGAAACACACGGCGCACCAACATCGACGATATCACGCGGAGCCTCGCACACGAGCAACTGTCTTATTCCTTGCTTCGTATACCTCCCCCTCGACCCCTTGTGCCCCTTGTGTTCACTTGACTGTAACGCGAGGGTGGCGCCACCTTGCACCAGGGATCATGTCGATATTGTTATGTGTCCTGGTGGCTCCCCTCGGCGGAATTCAATTAAATTAAGTAACGCGCCAAAATTCAATATTGTACAGTGGTGTAACTGAAGTAATGCACAAGATCGTTGTTATGTAAAAGCATTGCTGAGATGTAAATCACTCACTCTTAAAACAAATGATTGATTTGATTGGTTGTATATTTTGTTTTAGAAACAAAAAATAACATTTTACTGTTAAAATTATTATATTCAATTGGCATTCACTAAACATAAATGTTCGAAGCAAGACGTGTTTGTTTAATTTTCCCAAATAACTAAATAAATTGAAATATTCCTAAACGCCCATACAACAATACATAGCGATTCGTGCACGTTACCCCTTTTTTTTTTTTTTTTGGAAAATAATGTATAATGTATAATGTTAGTGATCTGACTTCATCTTCATCTTCATATCCTACTGTTTTATTACATTACAAATAAAATAACATTTTAAATGTTTATGAATTGAAATTTAGAAGTTATTACTGCTAAACGCATATTTGCATAAACCAAACAAGCGCCTGTGATAGAAATAAGAAAATGTGCAGCTAATTTGTATCAAACATAAGTGTTAGAAGATGAGGGGAGAGGTATGCACCCATAAAACGACTATAGATTTTCATTGGGCAAGAGGAGGGAATTTTACCTCAAACACCATCTTCCAGACACATACCAAACTTGTAAAAGTCTGAAGAAAATAAACAACTAACTAACTAACTAACTAAACGCATATACGAGCGCAGGTTAAAAATATTGTTTACTGCATAAAATAAACAATTAACAACACGAGCGCTGCAAAAAATGTGCTCGAATTCGAAAGAGAACTGCGCATCAGGCGCTGAAGTTTCAACGATTGTAAACGATAAATAAACACGAAAATTCCCTATGACTGGTTAGCTTTTTTCCTTATTATATAATCAATTTTGTTGTTCGCTTACAGGAGTTTTTAATGAAAATTATGTAACAAACCATGTCTATTCTGAATATTAAAGTTAATTCTGAAATAATTTGTGATTTGGTCCATCGTAGTTACATTAGATTTGCAACACATGGTACTCAAATTTTATTTCAAAATCGATTCTATAGAATCAGAATAAAAATTTATAGAATAGCGTATGTATTTTTAATACAAAATGTCACGATTGCCACTTTGTACAGTAAATATTAATAAAACTACATCTAAATTACATCACTTAAATTTATCACTCTCTGTGAGATAGATGGCGTTGCAATGAAGGCATTGAAAGGGGTGTATCTAAACTTATCAAGGCTTGAGGTTAATTACATCAAGGGGATTCTTACTTCTTTGAAATGCTTTATAGCAAAATTTGTATTATTAATGCAATCATTAATATTAAGAGCTATTAATTTTGAATTTTGAACAAATAAGTCTTTCTATTTAGAAAGTTAAAGTTAAAGCTCCATTAATTTCATAGTTGATTCGTCCCTGCTGACGAATACACTTCAGTCCCTTGGGAATATTTTGCGACGATTTCTTCCTTCGGTGTCATCGAGTACGTAAGGTATTACGTAAGTTTTATAATATTCATGTGATTATATCTAAATATTTATTATTTATTTAAACAAAATGAATTCAATTTTCTTATATAGATGATTGTCAAAACTGTAATTACATTAACAAGTACATGTTACTATTTGGTTATGTTCTTATACAGAGTCTAATCAATATGTGTCATAAAGAATTTGGAAATCTTGCCAAAATCAGTGGTGTCACATTCTTCCGCATTAGTCAACACGAACAAAAAGCACTCAAGGGATTTTTCTCAGAAGGTATATCTAATCTGGCACGTCGTGTGAATTGGAGCATACTTCGATCTACACCTTGTAAGTGATTTTACTAAATACTGGTACAATGTATCAATAGTTTTCTTTAATCTATTTTATAAAAATAGTGAATATGCATTAAGAGAATTGTATTATATAATAACACTTGTGATACTTTTAATGGTAATTCGTACATAAATTTAAACACTTCATTTCGTTACAGTTTTCCTCATGACTTACATGATTATGACGTGGGCTGACGACGCAAATCAAGCTACGCACCGCAAGAACCCAGTATACCATGGTTAGTTTCATGGTTAATAATGTATTAGACATAATGTACATAGTTAATTAATTGGAAATAAAAATTCAAACTCTAGAATTTGTTTAGGTACTGTTATTTAAAAATGATGAAAGAAAAAGTTAACTGTAAATCATGTTCAAAGCATGAATCAAAGGAATCCATTGTATATTTACTAATTTTATTTGTTGACTTGTAATAAGAAAGTTTATTACACCCTATAAAAACTCTATCTATATCTATATCTATAGTATATTATAGATGTTGTTATTTTCATTTGAAATATTTATGTTTTACGAATAAATTAACCTCTTGTTTGGTCTACAACAAAATTTTGATCAATTTTATGAATTCGGTTCACGATGATGAATGGTTTCGTTCATTTTTTTTTTATTACCTTTCTCCTACTTACGGGATAGGACAATGAATATTTTATGAAAATACTACATTTTTTATACAATATAGCAAGAGGTTTGGCTTTAACGTGCAACAAAGGATAACAAAACAAGTAATGTTTCCCATCGAACTCTAATCAACAGATGTTACTCATCTTTCTTTGAGAAAAATTCTGTATATTCGTTCGTTGTAACGAATTGTTTGATTGGTTCAAGATACAAGTCATCGGATTTCTTCGGGATTTTCGTGGCATCACCTGAACCATCAAGCTACTATACCCCGTACGTCGCCCATTTCCATTAATTTTCACTTATTCGTTCTTAAATAACGTAATCATATTTTCCTCGATTATAATTAGTTATGAAGCGTACCATAATAAGATTCTTGACCAGTATAATCATCGATATTACAATTTTTAATATGTTCTTTGGTAGAACATATAGAATAAATTCAAATAGTATTGTCTGCTCTAAAGAATATTCGTGACTACACCATAATCCTCAGAATACGTGTATGATATACATAAACAAAATTAAGAAGCGATATTTTAGTAAAAAATGTTCAATTCAAATCGTTATTATTAATTTCTTCCCGTGAATTATCGTAAAGTTCTTATCACCATTGTTCGTTCTATTCCTACTATTATTTTGGTAGCACCATCGTTTCCGTACATATTGTACTATATTCTTTCACGCGATTCGTAAGATCTCAACATCGATAAATTTTAATTGTTCATAATTCCCAGCCAATTAATCTTCGATCGGAATATATCTCCAATACGTAGGTACGGCCCTGCCTCACCGTGTCGAAAGGACCCGATTCCGTTAGATCTGAACGTCCATGTTCCGCAGGTAAATGCCAACCAATGGGAGAGCCCGTATCAGCGACGCACCTGGGTAAAACAGGCAAGAAACGAACGGGGCAACGAGCGATCAGGTAGTTGTTCAAGTATTTCCAGTTGAGCATGATCGGCACGTAGAGCTCTCTGCCGAAAACTTCCCCTCCCTCTCCTTCTCTCTCTTTCTCCCTTTGGGTGTGTGCACATTGTGAACATTTGTAAATAGGTAAGTAAGCAAGGAAACGTTCGCGCGTGTGAAAAAACAGTTTCTGTTCGCGTTCACGTTTGCGGCGAGCTTGTGATACCTCGATGCCCGCTTATCCCGTACGGGTGTCAAGCCGCGAAACAACGTTCCAACGGACACTGTGAAAACCCTGCTGTCAAGGTATTTATGGAAATGATTGCTTGACCGAAGTCATTGCACCGCGATAACGTGAATTTCTCCCGACCACGGCGGTATCCAGAAGCGATCACACCTGTTGCTCTGTACGTCGCCGATGATAATCGACACGCGAGCCTGCCTATCTCTTATGTGTGCATACCCTTCTTTCGTGGCTGGTAACGGGCTTCGATAAGAAAAATCTTGCATCTATGCGATGTGGATTTTCTGTAATTCACGCGTGTGCTTGCCTTTCGAACGGATTACGTTCCCAGCAGAAATGGAAAGACGCGCCGTCGGCCGTCGGTACACTCGGCGACGAACCGTGGAAAAGAATCAGTTGCAATTATATTTCCGGTGGCATTTCGTCGCGACGCAGTGCGGTACAGTCGTACGGTAAACAATTGTGCACGATGGGAGCTCGTCTTTACTGTTGGTCGTTGCACTTTGAGAAATTCTTTTACAAATAGGCTCCGAATAGGATTGGGCTGCTTGAATAATTTTGGGTACATTTTTGTTCGATTAATGAAATCGTTCAAATACGCGAGAAAGTAATTTATTACGTATCGACGTGTACGCATTTGAAATTTATATAATATTTTAACATATTTTTACGAAGAATACGATTCCTGTTCGATTAACACGTTCACTGCCAGACTAATACTCTTGAAAATTTCTAACGCGATTTAATTTTGTTTACAGACTATTGAAAGCTAGCGTAACGAAACATTTATTTTGTTATTTAATTTTGTAACTTCATCAAAATTCAAGTATTTCATTTAAATGCATTTTCTATGACACGTAACTTTCAGAATTAATAATTTTCGTTTTTCAGTGAAAAGTACCGAATCACCCATGTATAGGTGACGTGGCGATCAACGTGTTAATGCCATAAAAGAACTAAATACACGAATATCCCTATAATATTCCAAATACTCGTGTGATTTTTTTCTGATATGCGTAACTAATAAATATTTTCATTCGTTCTTCTCCTTCGCCCGAGTAACGGATAACTTTCGTGATTTACAAACACAAGTCGGTGAATATAGAACGTTGTTCGATATACTTATTGTTTGTTATCCAGATATAAAAATGTGCTCAACTATGCGTTCGGGATCGCGACGAAAACTGCGCGAACGTCGGCGAGACTAATAGCATCCCAATGCATGAAGTACAGTGATTTCCATCGTGCTGTATGTATCACGCATAGCCACCGTAGCAATCGTAAATCGTAGCGAGCGTTTTTATCACGTTATCACTGTCACGTTCGGATGAATCGCGATGATTCATTGTTTTGGAATACCTGTTACTATTCTTCTCTTCCTAACCTTCGTTTTTCAACCCATCGACGCATTTTTCTTATTAGACACTTCGCTAATAGAGGTCTCTATTTACCGAGAAGTTATACTAAGAGTTAAAGCAAATATATCTATACATCTGTGGAGTTAACCAACTTCGTGGCATTTACGCGTAGCTACGTGTAAGATCGCGCCGAAGAAACTTACGCAGAAAATAATAGTAACTCTCCCGATCATGGAAACGAGAAAGATCGGTGGATATTTCTCGACTGTTTTATAAGGAGGTTCCCCGCCCATGACATTTACGATAGACGTTCCCTCGATTCCAGCAAACGCATTGTTTATCGTGAATCGATAACACCGACGAGGTTTAATATACAATTATCCCGGACAAAGTCGCGACAACGTTAAATTGCTTGTATCACGTAAAAATCCTTATCTCCGAGATAGTCGATGTTGGGATAAAATTACGTGGGCTGTTTCGCAAGTTCCTACGGTTCCATTCTTCTAACTATAAATAACGCAGACACGTAGATTTAATTCTCGATTACTTTCTTGATCCAATTAGCGACTTTTAAACACTAATTTTATTGCCCGATGACATTTGTGGCAGATTCAGAGGCGCAGTGAATGAAATAATTGAATTATTTTAAATATCGCGGTACGATCGCTTCGAAGAAAATTCGCTTAGATCTACAGTGACTTAGATCTAGTTTCTTATTGAAAGGATCGACAACTAGACTGCTGATTCGATGGATTTACGATACAAGCTAATATAACAAATACATGCAAAACGAAATTACATTATTATATTAATTGTAGAATATATTGAACATACATCGCGTATATTTTCTGTGGGTTTTCCATATTACCATGCGTCATGAATACGTAAAATCCACGGTACAGTCATAATTATTTTAATCGACTAACGAAACACTCGAGGCATCCGAAGTCGAAGATGCCGAAGAAGCATCGTAACTACGTTACAACCACCTGTAATTCACGCCTACGAAATGCCTACATGTTTCCCATTACGATAGCCGCGGCATAAATTGCAAATATTTACAGAACTCCGTGCACGTCGATATTGCGTTGAACGACCTTCGATATTCAGAGAGGGGAAAAATGTGACCGGTGGGGTTCAATTCTTTTACAATGCCACGCAAGTATAACGATGCAGTCCAGATCCTTTTACGAGTAACGTTAATTAACTCCCGCGGAATACCTTCTAAAAATATCTAGGAAGGTCAAAGGTCCTGCATATTTCCTGTATACTTACTTCATTTAATCGCAGATTTCATCAATTTTTTTAAGCTGTTTCCATCCCTTAAAATAGTTGCAAAAACTATTCTATTTTATTCTTTCTGTTTTTTCCTCTTTTTTTTTCCTGCATATTTCCTGTATACTTCATTTAATCGCAGATTTCATCGATTTTTTTAAGCCGTTTCCACCGCTTAAAATAGTTGCAAGAACTATTCTATTTTGTTGTCTGTTTTCTTTTCTCTTTTTGATCGCAAATATTTTCCAACTTGGTGTGCTTTAAATATACCCGGCGTTAATTATCAGATCCTCGACTAAAATTACACTTTTTACGACACAGTGAATCCCGAGATTAGGTGCGAACATAAAACCGTAGTACCTGTATAAAATCCGAATGCCTTTTCCGCTTTTGCTTTTAATCCCTAATCTGAGATACACGAGAGGTTTTGCTTCGCAGACCTAACTTTTTGGGACCAATGTTTACAAGCCACTCGCAACACGTGACAAAGTTTTATTACAAAGGGGATTCCCATGGGAAAGGCAATTAAGTAGGTAATCGCTGGAATTCTTTTCGATATTTATTTCTTATCGACTTTAAAAGAAGCTCCCTAGTCTCTTTTGGAAGAGTATATTAAGGTATTCACTGAAGACTTTCTCCTACTTTAGAATTTGCCATATAAAGAATCGTTCTATTACTTTTCTTACAATTTCAAAAGTAGCATACTGCTGTATGACTTTCTTCATGTGTAAATGGTTTATCTTCCACAAAATTAATTTCTGCACCCAACTGATAAGAAACGATGATTATCTTGAAATCTCGTCTTTAGTTAATGCGAAGTGACGCGATAGAAAAGATTGCGAAGTACAGAGTCGTATGCTTTCGGATGCAGTTTTCCAGTTTTGGCATCAAAGGGTTAATTTGTTGACTAATTCGCGTATAGGTGGATGCAAACGGAAAGTTCATTCGCTCGGGGTCCATTCACTGCGAAACTCGTTCGCAATCGGCGGTTCAGTCGGTATGCGGGCACATTGGCAACTTTCTTTCCACTTTTTCAATGCTCTCGCCCGAGTATCCGTCCGTGATATGTTTACTTTCAACAGGCGTTTACCTGCCGTGCCCCCTCCTCCCACGTGTCGGATATTTCCTGGAAAAGCGAGTCTCGGACTTGTTCAATTCACCTGTTAGGTCTCGACTGGTGCGGCACAAACCGACCCCACTGGTTTTTCAGTGAGCTTTGCGGAGGGTTGCAGCGGTCGTCTACCTGAAGAGGATGACACGAAAGAGTCAAAATTGTGAATCTAACTTCTCCGCTATACGAGCTTCTCGTAAACATTCCTCTCCAATCTCTATGACTGAAAATTGATCGACTCGATCAACTACTTCAGCTTCTTCTGAACTCTCGATGCACCAACAATCGATCCTCCAATTACACCGCGCAATGTATACGTCGCTGATGAAAGTAAAGTCTGAAAAGAGTTCCTCGGACGACCGACAAATAACGAGGAATCGGTAGACAGCAATTGCACTCGCTTGATTTATAAATACTTGCACCGGTCGTATTTCCCCGGCAATTTTTGCAACGAATTGTTGGGTAGCAGACCCAAGATCCTTCCTCATTACCTGGCTAGCCAGCAGACCTGCACGCGAGAACGGCACACCTCTTCTTACGGTCATTTTTATTCTTGGCGCGAGGCTTTCCAGAACTTCTATAACTCATTTCCACGTTTACTGTATCTACGTTATCTGGGGTGTATTTACAGAAGTAGATCCGCGGTGTGGGAGAAACCTGTCGAGCATTAATTTATGCCAGGCGCGCGTATCGATGGAACTAATTTATTATAGCGTGTTACAGTGATAGAGAAGAAGTAGGGGCGCGGCCTTCGAGAGAAAATTATTAACGCTGTGCGTAACCGATTGATACATTAATCGTTGGAGTATGTTCTTTCCTGGATCGTTGAAACATCTTCGCGATTAATTGCGTTTCGTAAAGAAAATTAGAATTTCAGTTTACATCGGATTCGTGTTTGTCAATCGTCGTCGTGTTACATGACTGACAAATTTAATTATGTGTGGCTATTTCCACCTGTCGCGATTACGAGTTGAATGCTTATCGTTCTCGGGTTAGGGTTCTCAGCGCATTTAAGTCGCGGCTTGAAGTCCTAGGATTTTAGTTACTCTCGAAAGGGTTAACAACCTTCTGGTTGCACGGGTTACTCCACTCGCTGGCGAAGGAAGGGAATGCGAGCAAGTATTTGTTGCTCGTGCCATGATAAATCGGGAAGACGCGAGTTTTACGAGGTTGCTTCCAACCACCTTGCGCGGGAACGTTACCTTAACGAAGGCATAAATTCCTACCCTTTCTCGCCCATGCGCGGTTGCCGTTTATTAAACATGACGCAACACGTGGTCCATGAATTCACGGAAGAGTCCGAGATGCTAATTATAAATTACAGTAGACATTCAGAGCGAAGAATTTTTCTAAAATACATTGGTTTATAGAATCTGGTCTAATCGATCAAATTATTTGCTTCTCCTTTCACTCGAAGCTATAGTAGAATGTATGTATAGTAGGCGCACAATTAATTTCTGCAGCTAATATACCAATTGATATACGTATAACTTTAAGAAGATAAGAAATTCCATCGTGATGTAAGCTTGTAAAATTCGCCTAAGTCGCGATCGTCGCCAGTGCAATTCGCTACGGACTTGAGAAATTCGCTCGAGAATGCTTTCCGTCCCTTTACCGTATCGTCGTTGCGGCAAATCTCGTTTCCAACGTTGGACGCGCGTGTTCCAACTCAGGCATATAATATTCCGTGGCGATTTGCGTGTAATACGTGGGTGTAATTGCATTTCGCTACTCTCGAGTGTGCACTGCTTATGGGAAACCTGGAAACGGTACTCTCGATCTCATCTCCGCGATCTATGGCGCGCTAACGATCGAGCGTTGTTTCAGAAGAAATCGCGCGAAAAAGGACGCGAAAATACTAGTACATATATATCGAACTTGGGTTCAAATTGAAACGTGTCAGAGTAAACGCAATGGTAGATAAACGTTAATGTTTCTCACGCCTAATTTTTATCGTATTTCGTATTTTATATTCAACTCTGTCGCACATGCAAACGTTCCCACAACCTGCGTGTACCCGTTCATTCCAGAAAACTGCTGGAAAATCGAGCAATCTAATTGAAATGCCGTTCTCCAGACGTTCCTCGACTATTACACAGCTCGAGTTATCTCGAGTTCCATAGTCGTTAGATAAACACGTGAAACCACACTTGGCGATAGTGGCTAAAATAATAACGGCTGAATTAGAGGAAGCGAAGTACAATATAGAACAGACATTGTTTAATTTAAATTAAATATAAAGATCGTATCATATCCACTCGTAATTTTGAATGTAACTCTTTAATTAAGCGAGTGAGTGAGGTGTACTTATGAGGAAGTCATAGAACTTGACTGTGACACCTAATGTACCTAAGTCTTACATTGATTCAGGATTTGCATTCGTTTAATTCTTGCTTTGTGTATACTTCTGATAATCTCCACTCTGTTGGGCCCTCTCGGCCCGCCCATAGCTCGGGTACCTCGGGGTTGCTAAACCCGCAATGCAGCTAGAATTAAATCTAGCTGCAGCCCCTGAGGGCAGCTCTTTAACACGTTGATTGCAACACTGATTCACATGGAAATGTGTACAAGACTAAAATTTTGTCTCGAGACTATTGGGAATTATAGAATCTATCATTTGTCGTATTATCAATTTTTATATCCCTGTACAAATTTACGAATTCTATCTAGGTGCGTTTTCATTAACACTCAGTCCTTAAAATTAATTGTTGAAGTTCCTCAGTGAAAAGCCATATATGGGTGACGTGGCGTTCAACGTGTTAATTAAGAGTAATCGCGTTGCTAATTATTTAAATATACCTCCGGCTGTAGTTAACAAACAAAATTCTCAACTTTCCTAAAGACACTAGACTTTACCACTAAATATAATTACATATGAATAAATCTTAAACCGTGACGTTAATTTAAAAAAAAAATATATGTATAAGGACAAGATATGACCACTGAATAACGAAAATTCGTTTGTCCTTGCACGAAAATGATTATCGAAGTATACACGACTAGTTCATACACTTTGTATCGTCTAAAGTCAACAACGAGTCCGAATTCTTCCTCCCCTCCCCCTCGAAGGACTGGTTCTGGCCTTCCTACTTTACGTAATCGTCGTTCGATGCTTTCTGCGTTCGAAAGGAAATTCTCCGGTTTAGATGTCCATCTTAGGCGACGGCGAAGGTGTCGGAGGATCGAATGCCGTTTCCGTCGCTTACGGTCAAGGACGTGGTTGCTTCAGCGCATTCCCCAGATGAATTTTTCTCCGAGGGCGTGTCCGCATCCATAAGCAATTATGCTCGCTCTTGTCGCGTAGTCGTAAACCTTCTACGCGTTTACGCTTTTTCCAACCTATTTTCATCTTCCCGAACAGGTCAATTGCGCGTCCAACCCGCCTTCTTCCTGTACTTCTTAGACTTTTTTCACTGTTTTCATTCGAGCATGCCATCCACTCTGGAGTCCTGAAAAAGGCGTTTCTACATTATTTTTTTTTACTCGAATACCAATGATAATAGCTTCTTTCGAACTTTACGCGTCCATTTATGAGAGTTTCAAGGAAATGTGAAATTTCGTTAATCGAGGAAGTATTTGTGCGTAAATTCGCATTTCCTAGATACATTTCAGATTATTCGATACAGTTACGTTTTATATATTTTATATATTTCGCACATTTCATGCGTTTTATTGCTGGTTGAAAGCAACGATACTCGCCGATTTTGCCATAAGTAACAAGCCTTTAGCCAGCGTCCTATCTACCGCGTGAAACGAGAATCGAGCATACTCGAAGTCCAACGGACCTTCCGATACAGACCCGTACGCTTCTTTTTATCCACGATCGGCTAGACACTCCCGGAAATTTGCATAATTTAGTCACCGCGGGGCGACGTCTCGCGATAAGAATTTCCATTTCCGTCGTCGCCACGAAAAGGGCTCTCCTATCTTCGATCGTTAACGGTGTATAAATCGCGGATAACGTTTCACTTTCCACTTTTGGACCGCGTGTTTATAGAAAACAATCCTATTTCTCCTATTCAACCGTGTACCAGAATTATCTTGCGTCGTGGGGACCCATCGAGGATTTGAGCAAATCTTGCCAGAAATCTATGCAAATGCGTACACAGTCAATTTTTGAAGTATTCGTATCTTCTATGTGAAGAAATTCGTGTAACATGAGTTGAATGATAACATTTATTTGGATACATCAAACCCAAATTAGACAAATTTCTTCAATATATATAGAAGTTAAGAATGTTTCGCTATAAATATGTACATGAATGTACATGTACATAGATTTTAAGTACATATATATATATTTCTTTGGAAACATCAAACCTGTTATTTATCTTATGTTAGACAAATTTCTCCAATAGACATAGAGAGTACGAGTAATTATAGTACTCCCTGTATGTGTCTGCTCCCTTCAGAGCAGAATGACAAAGTTCCTTAGTCTAATCTTAACCAGTTAAATCTTCTTATTTTTATTAAAACGAACTTGCCTTTTATTTTAACTAACTTTTCTTATTTACCATTCATCGTTGCATTCTTCTTCCAGCGTTAGCCTTTCCCTCATTACACCTACAAAAAAAAAAGTAGAAAGTTCAAACGTTAGTTTCACTATAAGTGTTAATCACAATTTCGATGTACCCTGTCCTGTACCATTTTCCACGAGTAAACGAATATCACCGATCCCGAGGCAGAATACCTCTGAGCTTTCGTCAGACATAGGCTCGGTTTGAATGAAAACCGATAGAAATCTGGAATCCGAACGCTCGCCGTGGAATTCCTGGCTCGCAGTCTTGAAATGCATTGGTGAGTTCGATCTCGAGGCGTGTAAACGAAGCCCACTCACCTTCCTTCCTTTTCCCTTCCCTTTTCGCCGTGACTGCTATTAGGTCGCAGTTACGACATTTTAAATCCGCAGTTACGACTCCGACGTGTCGAAGAATGAATTGCCCCATCGATGGCCACCGACTCAAATCCGCTCACCCGGTACGTAGAAACGTGCTACGTGGAATCGTTCGCCTGGCGATTAAATGTAAATTAATTACCGCAAAACAACGTTTGGGAGAACGTTTCATTCGAATCGCTCGATTTTCCACTTTATTTCCTGGAATCAACAGGTAGCTTAGTATTTGTTCTTCGTAATAGAGGAGATGGAAGCAGTGTGAGATAAGATAATAACAGTATGCAGGAGTTAATGCCAGGCTAAATTAATTCGGACTAATAAAAAGTTCTTTTTAAGCTGGTAGACTACCCCTAAATAACCTGCTATTATAATATAATTCCTTCAAAGTACTATTAAGTCTTTCTCTAAATATAATTCAATCCCTCTCAGAAACACTAAGAATGCCCATGCAATGCGTCTACGTATCAGTCTAGCCTCCCATAGCGTCGATACAGCCTCTGAGGGTAAAGAGAAAAAAAAGAACATAACGGAGATATACAATGAGCCTCTCCGCTCCGTGGAAACCCGGACAGCATTCCCACCATCGATGATACAACCATTTTTATCAAGTCACGTATCTCGAACGGTTACGCAATACCATTAACCGATCGTGGTATAGCCCCCACGACCCAAATCCGCCGTCGCCGTGAAATCATATACATTTCGGACGAAATTGTGCCGGTAAACGAGCGTGCTTGGTTCTCCTGGCCGCCTATTTCGGTTTACCTCGTTAAAGCGTGCTTGGTGCTCCATAAAAGTGCACGCCACAAGCGCCAATTCCACGTGACGAGTCAATTGCACACGCGAAAACGGTGGGCGGATGGAATTGCACGCGAAATCGTACGGCAGAAAGGGTCGTTTGGATAGAGCAGGCAAGAGAGTACGAAAAAGTGTAAAGGTCGATTCAGACTATACGACACGGACCGTCACGTTCCGGCAACGACACGCACCGGCACCGACACGACAAAACATTAAAATACGCGTTTTAACACGACGACTGCCACACTCATTCGCATGGAAGTCTCCACAGAACTAAAATTTCGTCTCGAGACAATTAGAAACTATAGAATCTAATATTTGTCGTATTAATTATTTTTTAATTCTCATCAAAATTAACGAATACTATCCAGACCTGCTTTCATCAATAGTTAGTCCTTTAAATTATTTGTTGAAGTTCTTTAGTAAAAAGCTCCGTCACCCATATGTGAGTGACGTAGCGTTTAATGTATTAATGGAGCTACTCACACTTAACAGACACCGACTTGAACGTTCCGTGAACGGGAATAGTGTGAATAGTTCCATTAAAACGCGCGTTTTAATGTTTTGTTTTGTCGGTGCCGGTACGTGTCGTTCCCGGTCCGTGTCGTATAGTCTGAATCGACTTTAACGCGTATAGTAACAGAAAAAAAAAACCAGATGAAGTGCTTGTCTGCTCTTTTCTACCACGCATACGCAATTACATTAAGAAACTCTGGTGGGAGAGAATGTGAATCGAGAAATGTCACTGAGTAATCTCTGGTCAGCGTCAGGTGCTCCTTGATTCCTATGACTTCTCCCACCAAGTCTTAAAATTCTTAGACGTAAACAGAGATACTCTCTCCATTTGTTCTCTCTTTAGATCTTACACTTTGCATCTTCACTTACAGAGGCTGCAAATGACTCCACTACTCTGCATAATCTCTTTGGTCAGAACTGTTCATGCCTTTTTTGATAACAAACACCACTTACGATTAGGGTATCTCTCTCCACTTCCTTATGCTTTCGGTGCCATGGGCTTTCTAGCAAAAGAATTTCTATATCAGAATATTTCTGTTAGTTGTACGAACCTTTTTCGACTGATGGTAAAATAAATATAAAAATAAAAGTTTGAAGAAACGGATCGACAACACTTTCGCGACGTCGATCTCGTTCTCCGAACAGACGCCTGATAGAATGCGTAACAATGCTTCTCCCGTTATGCGAATTCCCACGGCGCCTAATCCCTGGCACAGTGAAAGCACTCCGACGAACGCCCCAGTCATCCTGCGTCCAGAATTTGAATACTAATTCCCTCTCGTCCATTCGAAAGCGTTTCTGTTAGATTGCTGTAATTTAATTACAGGGGCCTCCGAGAGTATGAAGCGTTTCCTTTTTCCATTCTGCGCGATGACAACGTCTTGTTACGTGAAACTCTCTAACAAAGATCGCCGTTGCACGATCATTTCAGCGCGTGTAGTGGCGCCAGTAGTTTGTGTGCTCGTCGTGCCCTGAAACAGTCATAATGCTCATCTCCGCTGGTGAAACGATAAATTTGCCTTGTTCTTTAAGAATTTTAAATATAAAACAACGTCTTGTTACGTGAAACTCTCTGTATAACAGAGATGGCCATCGTGCGATCATTTCGCCAGTAGTTTGTGTGCTCGTTGTGCCCTGAAACAGTCATAATGCTCATCTCCACTGGTGAAACGATAAATTTGCCTTGTTCTTTAAGAATTTTAAATATAAAACAACGTCTTGTTACGTGAAACTCTCTGTATAACAGAGATGGCCATCGCGCGATCATTTCGCCAGTAGTTTGTGTACTCGTCGTGCCCTGAAACAGTCATAATGCTCATCTCCACTGGTGAAACGATAAATTTGCCTTGTTCTTTAAGAATTTCAAATATAAAACAACGTCTTGTTACGTGAAACTCTCTGTATAACAGAGATGGCCATCGCGCGATCATTTCGTCAGTAGTTTGTGTGCTCGTTGTGCCCTGAAACAGTCATAATGCTCATCTCCACTGGTGAAACGATAAATTTGCCTTGTTCTTTAAGAATTTTAAATATAAAATAAATCATTGGTTCTCCTGGAACGAACAAACGAAATTGAGTAAACAATTGTAACATTTCTCTTATACAGAGAGATCTAGAATATTCTCGATTTAAATAATTAACCATCGACCATCCTCGACCTATCGCGCC
The DNA here is from genome assembly GCF_026283585.1 of Hylaeus volcanicus. Classification (NCBI taxonomy): domain Eukaryota; kingdom Metazoa; phylum Arthropoda; class Insecta; order Hymenoptera; family Colletidae; genus Hylaeus; species Hylaeus volcanicus. Next base: position 22,664,910 of record NC_071978.1, on the reverse strand, counting down.
ATGTGTAATTTTCTCAGCATGATTGAATAAGTCATAAAACCTAGAACAATCGTTAGTCGTGACACGACCTCCACGTGAGAAGACGCTCTGTTCGAGAATTGAACGCGAGCCAAGGGTGCCGATTAGGGTCTAATTCGCAGAACGTTACGTCCTAATTAAACATCGTACGATCGTTAATTATCACCCCATGGGAGATCCTGTCCTATCTTTATCGCGAGGATCGTTGCGAGCGAAAGAGTACGCTCGAACGAATTCCGATCGAGTCGAGCGCGGAATTTATGGCATTTATGGTCGGGATATCCCGCTAAGTCCGTCATCGCCAAACACTTGGAGCTTTTATTCGACACCTGGTAGAAATGGCGCTTACGTAGCGAGCCATCCAATCAAATAATGATTGGTTTCTCTTGGAGCAAATTCTGAATTTCACATTCCTCGCGCATAACTATGCAAAAAACGACTCCCATAGTTTCTCTCTTTGGCTGGGAGCCGCCTCGAGTGGAGTTCCGTACACTCGAAGTCTGAAGGGACTTGGATGGAACGGGAAATATTTATTTTTTGGCCTGAGAAGTCTCTCTGATCACTTCATTCGATCTCTCGTATATCCATCTCACGTTTGTGTACATTATATTCTACGATATATGTATAATACACGTATATGCATCATGCATCTCCAATATAACGTACTTAACTAACACGTTGAAGTCTCGAAAGTATCAAACAAACGATGAATCCACTTGAATAAAGATTGAGGTTCACCATGCACACGTTATTCAGAGAAAAAGTGTCCTAGAATCTCTAATACCTAAGCACAAAGTGTGTCGCGAGCATAGGTTCGAAAATGAATTCTGTTTACCATAAGCGAAGTGCAATCCTCTGCGTCCGTTGTGCAATCGAATGCAAATATTCTTCGTTTCTTTTTCTCTCGTCGAGATATTTAAGAAGCCCGCCGTGCACGTCGGCGATAAATGATAATTCAGCTAACGCGCAACAGTGGGCAAAGAATGTTTGTAATATATTCTTCTGGAAAAAGTTCGCACGATGCCATCGTGGCTGCGTTGAAACTCGACCGCCTTCTGCAAAAATAAACGTGGAAAAGTAATAACGATTACTTATTGATTATAAACTGGGAATTTATATAGCGAGGAATGCGTATAGTTACAGAATTCCACGTTGATGGCAATCCACGTGACGAGCGGAATCGCCTAAATTACTGGCGATACTGGAACAGAAAGTCGCTTTAGTTCGAGCAATTAAAAACTCGTTTTTTGGGGTATACGAGGCGATTCGATGGGTCTGAAAACTTTCAGGGGAATTCTACGTTGAAGAATTGGGGAAGTATGTGTGATTTGTTTGGCCTGTCCACAACTATTTAATGATGTTTTATTTTAATTGCATTGCTTCCTTAAAATTAAAAACTCTTGTTTCCCTCTAGTTTAAATCCCAGATTCTATTGATTTCTGTATAACAATAATTGGACAAGTATGTGTGATTCGTTTGGCCTCTCCACAGCTATTTAATGATGTCTTATTTTAATTGCATTCCTTCCTTAAAATTAAAAACTCTTTTGCTACCCTCCTCTAGTTTAAATTCCAGATTCTATTGATTTCTGTATAACAATAATTGGGCAAGCATGTGTGATTCGTTTGGCCTCTCCACAGCTATTTTAATTGCATTCCTTCCTTAAAATTAAAAACTCTTTTGCTACCCTCCTCTAGTTTAAATTCCAGATTCTACTGATCTCTGTATAACAATAAATAAATCTCCCAACCCGAAGCAAGCTACTGAACCTTCCATACAAGAAGAGTGTCTACAGTAACAAACTTTTGTCATCGCTAAAATAATCTTCATAAAAAATTCTGGATGGTGAATGCCAGCCAGGGGACATTCCCCCAGTTCTCCAGACGTGGATTCCATAGGTTGACGTTTCTGCAAAACGTTCATCAAAAAATAATATTTATCGGCCCATTGTCCGCGAGAATCGCACCTCCATGGCCGACGAAGATTCGATAAGTGGACGGCACGCGAAAGGAATTCCCGACATGTCCGGCGAGTGAATTAGGCTCATTGGAATTTCACTTTGGTTACAAGCTGGCTTTCGTGCCGCCAAGTATGGTCCCCATGACCCGGTAGCCGGATACGATACGGCGACGTGCAACTATCGCCTGTCTCTCCGTCATTAACACGTTGACTGCCACGCCAATTTTCCTTATCTAAAGAAGTCATCGACATTTGTCCAAATTACAGCTTTTCGAGTCGAATAAATGGATCGAGATTGCTCGTCTCAAACGTGAATCGAAAGCTCGCGTAGAAAAAACAAATACTCGTGATTCGATAATTGGTTACAGAAATAAGATTTAATCGTTTCTTTCAGATAAGAAGTTAAACGTTCGGCCACGATGCCATACTACAACAGCGGACACAGTCCTTCCACTTACAAAGGTAATAATGACAATAATATTTGTACATTTTAATATTCGATACGCTACAACGTAATTTTAGCAAATAGTTTCGTAATATTTTATGAATTACTTTAATTCAGTCTTCTATTAAAAGAAACTCGTATCGAAAGTATCTAATGGCACTTTCTCGGTAATTAAAATCCCATTAGCACAGAAACTACCAAGGTTGTTAATTCTATTCTACTTCAAACTTCTTTTTGAAATCATTCCCCAGAAAAACATGTATGTATAAATACAGAGAGTTCAATGATAAATTAATGGGTTTAATATTTATTTCGAGCAACTTCTTTCTCTTCCCTCTCTTCCTACCATAAAAAATGGCGAATGGATGCGGACTAGCTTCCATATTCGTCAATCATTCATTGCTCGTTTACATTCCCACATTCCACGGTATGAAAGAGCAACGCGCAATTAGGTTGTTAACCCTCTATTGCATAATGTGCCCCATCGGGAACCCGGTAAAAACGAATCCTGTAAAGTTCACCGTGGCAATGGCGATGTTTTCTTATGGACTCATCCAACGACTCTGCGGATTCATTCACTTCTCGCTGGAATATTAATCGATAGGGTTAAAAATACCAGTGACATTTCTCGATGGACTCCCAACGATGTAACTCTGCAATCTCGAACAAGCTACTATTACCATTTTATATTTTTAAACTTCGTTTTACATATGTATTTTATGTTCGTTTAAAAATGTATTTTCTTTATATTTAGAATTCATTTTTTGTAAGTAAAATCAACATACAAGTATAGATATAGTACAGATAACTTCGTCTTTCCAAATCTCAGTAAATTCTTTGAATACACTCTGAAGATGACCGTAAAACAAAACGAAAGCGTACAATAAATAGCTAATTCGAGGATGTAGTGTTACCATTCTTTAATTTGCATGCATGCAAGCATCTCCCATGAATATTCGCGATAATGGTACTAATGGGAATCACGGTGTGGATCCAGATGGAGGCTCCAGTGGGCCATCGAGCACATCGGGCGGCCGAGTCAGTAGCTCCGAGCCGACGTACATGATGGAGCATTTGGCCACGTTCACGGTCACGAAGGAAACCGGTATTGTTTATCCAACGGACGGTATGCGGCGACTTCTGCAGTTGGAGAAGAGTAACGGCATCTGGAGCCAAAAGATGCAGCTCCGTCTGGAACGGAACTGGGTCCTGATCATGGACAACGAGACAGGGGTAATAGATCCTTGACACAGAATAATTATACGAAAAGAGAGAAACTAAATGCGTCGCGCACGCCACGTGTATATACTATGTACAGAGTGTTCAACTGCAGACAGAAGTTCTTTCAGAAGGTCAAAGAAAAAGAAAAGAATGGTTTGATACTTTTCTGTAAACTTGTATTCTCTTTAATCTATGGATACATCTACCTTCTACACTTTTAAATTATTCTACCGTCCTTGTTCGTAGAAATTTAAAAAAAACTTCCAACACAAATCTTAAAGAGAATAGAATTCCACGCAAAAAAATTAAGCGAATCTTTCCTCCATCTTCTCTAATAAAGAAAAGAACCGAATAAAACTTACAGCCTAGAATCACCCCCCCTAAAATATCGTCTGTCTGTGGTTGAACTATGATAATACGAAGTGGAACGTATGTGAAATTACATAGTAGCCAGAGTTCGAGACAGTTTCACTTAATGCATCGTTGAAAAATTCGTACGCAGGCCGTCATGGAGCGATTCCCAGCCTCGTTGATACAGGAACCGACCGCATTCACGTCGAGGGACCCTATGGAGATGTATAACAACATTCTCGTCTTCACAGTGGCGGATGACAGCGGTTCCGGTCAGCGAGCAGAGATGCATATATTCCAGTGTCAAAGCGTCTCGGCCCAGGACCTCGTCGAGGACTTGAAAATGTTGCAGATGGGGAAATTGGTACCCGGAGGTTCGCCCAGGGGACCTAGGGGTCGCATACCACCGCCTCCCACATTGCCTCCACCTGAGCCACCCTTGAATGGGGTGAACGTTCGAGAACAAGTGTCTGCTTTTAACGCTAATAACGGTACTGATGCAGTTACCTTCCTTTGGTGCACCTAGTCCTGCCATATGTTCTGTTACAAACACCGGGTTACTGTAAAAAAAAAGAGGAACCTATTTAGGAATTAAATAATTAGAGTAATTCTCACAATTTTTGCTGTATCAATCAATGTTACTGTAAAAAAAGAAAGGAAGCTGTACATAAACTATGGTAGTACAAACTAAATGACTAGAACACTCCTCACGATTCTTGCATGCCCACGTGGTGTATCAATCAATATCGATTTTAATACAATTACTCAGCGTACCTGCAACAGAACCTATACCAAGACGAGGTATACTCCCCACGAGTAACACGCTCACAAATAAGCTAACTAATTAATTATATCGTTACTTCGACAGCAGACGGTCAGAACGACATATCTCGCGAGGAGAACAACGACGAGGTCTCCTCGACGTCCTCGGAGAAGTACGAACGCGACGTGACCATCCTCAACCACTGCTTCGACGACATCGAGAAGTTCATCGCGCGCCTGCAGCACGCAGCGGCCGCGTCCAAGGAGCTGGAGCGGCGCAGACGCAACCGGAAGTCGAAGAAGAGAAACCTAGGCGACGGTATGCTGACGATGAGAGCGAAACCGCCTCCTGAAATGGAGTTCATCGATATATTCCAGAAGTTCAAGCTCTCGTTCAACTTGCTGGCTAAGCTGAAGGCCCACATCCACGATCCCAACGCTCCTGAGCTGGTTCACTTCCTCTTCACCCCTCTGGCTCTGATCGTGGACGCGTCTCGCGACACCAATTACGATCCTAATTTACCTAGCAAAGTGGTGTCGCCGTTGTTGACCAGAGAAGCCGTCAATCTTCTCATCAACTGTGTCACTAGTAAGGAGACAGAGTTGTGGCACTCTCTGGGCGACACTTGGCTGATACCACGCGACCAATGGAAGGGACACGTTCCTCCGTATCATCCCATATTCATGGACGGTTGGTCACCGGAGTATCCCATACCAGAAGACAGAGATCACGATCACCTAGCCTCGTTGTTAAACGCGGATAAGCAGAAGAGGGACGAGCTGCCGGAGCAACAGAACGACCCTTACTACAATCACCGCGAAGTGGACGAGTCCCATTACAGCAGTGACTACTTGGAGTACGAGAGCAGAGAGGAGCGCGGTGGCAACGAGTACTTCGATAGAAATTATGGGACCAGTTCTGAATTGTACGGCAGAGAGGAGCGAGTGGTCGACCAGAGGGCCCACAGCGACATATCCGTGGACTCTATCGAGAGAACACCGAGGGTCGCTGGGATGGAGAGGGCTCAGGAGGCTTGGCTGGACGACCTGATGGCTAGACACGCGAAGATCGTGCAGGTTAGAGATAAGCTGAATTGTATTGGAGTAACAGATGATGGATAGAAGACTCAAGATTCCTTATAGAGTTAATATTTGTTACTTTAACCCTTAATTCCTTGAAACTTCGTATCTCAATGAGAACTTTGTTCATATTTGGCGCAGGTCACCTATCCCAGAACGGCCAATAACGACAAGGAGCTGACGGTGGTGAGGGGCGAGTATCTGGAGATCCTCGACGACAGCCGGAAGTGGTGGAAGGCGAGGAATTCCAGGGGACAGGTCGCGCACGTGCCGCACACCATCGTCACGCCCCACAACCCGTCCCATTCCGCCGAGAACGACGTTTTCAACAATCCCCTGTACACCAGCCGATATCCGCGACAGGGGCACGGCTACAATTACGAGGTGAGAGTTGCAAACTCCTCTACACACCTTGGGGAAAACTAATTACAGTGGTAAAGGTCTGCTTGAACGGAGAGTAATTGACATTGCGAAACGGTGTCGCTGGTAACGATTGTTGCGATTGAAGGGTCCGGTACGAGGAATCGGATATCTCCATTTTTCGATGAAAATACGTACACAGAGATTTCCCTGGTTGATAAGGAGATCGAATGGCAATCTGGTACCGATAAAACGTCAGTAAACATGTCACGATTATGCTCCAGCTCTGGGGATAGTACTATTCACAATTTTCCCATTTTTATATGTATTTTTGATTGTGTATAGATACGTTTTTATGTTTCTACGTACCTGTCGTATTGAGATTATCGCACTGGACCTTTCAATTTCTATAGAACAGACCTTGAACAATATCTTCTCTTTGTTAAAACATTGTAATTCATTGTATGCTATTTATGAAATTTTAGGATTCAGAAATTGAAAGAACCAGCACTAGTCCAGGCCCGGAAGCCACGCATCGGACACACGCGATCCCGCCACCGGCACCTGCTGATTGGGTGAGGAAAGAGAGGCTCGGGAAAAAAGGTGAATTCCGATACTTTTAAGTCATCTAGTGACCCAGGGTCGCGTAGCTTTTCTCTCCGTTGCCTGAAAGATTTTGGAGGAATAGAATCACTGTTAGGAGATAGAATCACTTTTAAACTGTGGCGATCTGCATCGAAAGATCCACCAAAATACCTGATGAGATGAAGTATGAGGTCCTTGAGGCTTCCATGGTCTATCCTCAGAAAGTTTCATTCTAGACTTAGGTGTATCGGGAGTCAGAATTAATTTTTAAAAGCACAGTTCAGGAACTCTGCTACAGATTCAACTGCAAGATAAATTGACATTGTTTATAATTACAATCAGTGTGTACGTCGTGTTTGAACTTGTACACGTCGTGCGTTTTGTCTGACCGAAGCATTCCACGATTTCTGACATTTTTTTTTTTTTTATTTTACTTTTCTTATGTCAATACCGTGTTTTTCCACTTGTATATATATATAAATATAAATATATAAAGAGGTATATGCGAGTAATATCTAGGTCGAATCGTCGATATCGTTATCATAAGAGGGTCATGGTAACTGGAGGAATTATATACGTTCGAACGTTGTTAAGCGTTATTGGCTTCATTTTCCAAGTTCTTCGATGTTATCCAGAGTTTCGCACATCCACGATCATTCTGTGCTTCACTACACGTATAAATCCGCGGATACATAGAAGAACTTTGAAAATCACACCGTAATTACATCGACATAATTTATTTCATCGCAAAGAATCGAAACGATCGTTTCTTTCTTGCAGCTTAGAAGTATTAGCGATAAGACAATGACTTTATCAGATACACAGTTCTGCGATCGAGAAACGTAATTGAACGCTGGAAAACATTGCACCGTTAAACGTGCGAAGAACAGTGAATTCGTTACGACTGTACATTGATCTTTCTTTCTCGTGTTTATTTAAAAACATACGTATAGATATATAGAAACTGACACGTTATATTATGCTCGAAATCAACTGGTATCGCTTCACTATTGGTTAGGAGTCTCCGAGTTCATTTTAATACCGTACCTTTTGTTAGTGACCATAAGGACGATACCATATTTTTTATATTTATCGACTAACCAAATCTTAGCATAAATATACATACATATATATATATATATACATACATACATACTTAACAGAAGAGAACGATATGTATAGTTTTCTATTAAAAATGTAAGGTAAAGCGTCAAAGTCTTGAGCTGGCTAATCTAATGGACTCGCTATGAACCCGCGAAACGCACTGCAAAGAAGAATATCCATTTCATTATATCTAGCTTTTGCACTTCATAAATCTTCATTCTACTTCTGTTAAAAATGATAAAAGATAATTTTTATTTCGCTTGTAATGAGGTAATTTCATATGAAAGCCAAATAGTAAGTATTTCTTAGTATTATTCACGTATAATATACTTGAAGAAAAGTATGAAAGTGAAGTTTAATGAAGTAATAGCCAAACAACCATTTCAAATATTCGTATCATGCATTAGCTTCAACGTAAAGTGCATACTTCTGTGCGTTTCCGCTGGAACTATAGCGAAGTCACTGTCCGTCCATTAATCTGTTATCATATCCGGCTTCGTTCTGAGAAAAAGCATTGCAGGGTCGAATTAAAGCTATCGACACCTAGCATGTCTTCCTTGTACAATAAAGGAACGATCAAAAACATACTTCCCGTGCGTTCATTTTACGATAAACGCAATTACACACGTGACTCATATCTTTATTATACGCCTGTATTTATCAATGGCTTTCATCGACCGGCGCATATCTTTTTCTCGATGCTTGTACGTGTCATCGTATGTGTCTGCACGCATCAGTGTGAGTAAGCTTGTACAAACACGCGAAGAGAACGGCCGAGGAAGAAGCTGTATCACGAAACGACGAATCTGTATAAATTTGCGACTATCTTCAATGCTTGAGGAAAGGTCAGGTTCGTTTCCTTAAATAGAACGGGATACTTACCCCACAGATAGAGATATTTTTACACTGGGTTCGGTGACCTGTAATGCAATGACACCCAAGGTCAGTCGATCTATCGCTCTCTTAAATAAATAATTCTTTTATTAATACAATCAATCGCTACTAGCAATTAAACACTACTAGGTAAGGAGAATTATTGTTACTGCCCCATACAGAGTGTAATCTTCGAGATCACGTTTCTATATTGTTGATCATGTTGAAGAACATTGCATTATGGGTCGTGAGTATTGCTACAAAAACAAGTATCTGAAGCCAAAACCTTGATTTGTTCATTTAGCCTTAAATTTACGTCTCCAAATTCGTCTCAACGTCTTTCCTTCTTTATGAATCTTAATTGTACTATAGTAGACGTCTGCGAGTCGCTAAATCTTCCATGACAGGTTGCAATATACAATATACGCGAAATCTCCATTGTATTCTCTTCTCGAGTGAGTGAAACTCTTTGTTTGGTTTGTGTCCATGGGATGGGGATACGATCCGTCCAGTATTTCGTTGCATTGTAATTTATGTACATCACTTATTAAAATAAATATACTCGGTTACAGATTGTACATGTCTTTGCATTGACAATGTTCTCGTCCTATCCCCAGATAGAATAGATATATCACCTCGCGATTCTTGCAGTACTTGCTTTAAATTGCAAGATGCAGTGCGCTGCTTTACAGGAAATGCTTCTGTACGCGTCATTGCGTTTATTATTGTTGATACTGTCGTGATACTGTCTGCTTGAAGTGTGCTTCTTGGTGTGATCGTCCATTGGAAAAACATCTACTGTTTCTGTTCTCCAAACCCATTGGGGTAAGTTTGTCTTAACGCCTGTAGTATTTAATATTCGATTACAGTTCGATGATTATACTTCAGTGGTAAATAGACTTTTATTGATATATCTTCTTATAGATGAATTTAATGAAACAACGCCTATCAGTAACAAGGTAATATTCTCACTTGGAACTGACACTAACGAAGATACACGACCGATCGTTGAAAATCAGAAAACAAAAATCAATAAAGTGACGGAAATAGTTGAGGTGCATCCACCACCTGCTAACGTATCCAAGGAAGTTATTCCTGTAACACCAACATCAACAGCCCCACCCCCACCTCCGCTGCCATCTCTGCAGACTCAGACATCAGTCTCTTCTACCACCTCTAGCAAAGTGTCAACGTACAAAAGCACCAAGTCGAATTTTGGTAAAATTTCTGCTTTCAGTGCACTCTCTGCAACTCCCAACTGGATATTTGAACCTCTTCTCTTTTTAAGGAATTAACACTCAGAACCAAGTGCAAGAGGAACTGAAGCATGTGCTCACCATATATCGCGAGAAGAAACAGAATGTCAAAGTTGTTCCAGGGTGCGAGGCTATCTTGGACCAACGTTCCTCGCCCAGCGAAGTAAATAGCTGGTTGATCGCCAAAGGCTTTTCAGAAAAGTAAATGAGTCTTAGAAACGATCTCAAACCTTGCTCTTAGTTCTCAGATGTAGAGTAAACCTAAATAATGTTGTGATGAACTAACTTAATTCTAGGACCTGCAAGCAATTAAGGGATTTAACTGGTTCAGATATATTTGATTTAACCAGAAGACAAATGGAGCATTACTGCGGCGTATCGGAAGGTACTAGACTTTACAGTCAAATCACGTTAGCACGAAGTGAATCCGAGGTGAGTAATAATAAAATTAAGTTAAACCCAAAAGTTCAAACTTAATTCAATCTTATTCGCAGCAGAAGAATCCTCGAACATCGGAACTAAAAGAAATATTGGAAAAAGCTCGACACAGAGCCGAAGAACAGTAGTCCATCGTCTATAAAATACTCTCCATAAATTAAGAGGAACAAAATATGAATGATACATATCCCTAGAGTGTATGTAGAAATACGCATGCGAATAGAGGAATGTAATACTACGTCATACACCTTTACCATTAAATGGCGGTAGTACGATCTTCCCTTTTGTAAAATTCTGTGATGTCTTTTTCTAAACATTAACTTGCAACGAAGCGTTTTTACAACTGAACGTTTGAATGAGATTTTAGGATTTATTTCTACGATGTACAGTTACTTCGATAATGGTAGGATGTTTTATTATATATAAACGAATACGTTTTTCGAATCCCGTTACAATGAAACCTGACTTATAAATAAGTTTTTCGCTAAACAGCTAGAAGAGGCTTAACACTCATTAAGAGGCTCGGCTCAATATTGATGTCAAGTTTTTATTTCAAGCGATCACATACATTGTAACAGACATAAATAGGTACTCTAGCTGTATATCACTTATTATATCGATAAACTATACATTTCTTTCGAATACTCGACTCGAGGTCACGCAACGTGAACACATTGATAATTATATTTTTTATAAAGGTAAATCTGTTGCCAAGCCCTCGCGTGTACAGTTAATGAATTCCCATAGAAAAGTTTCATGTAAAACGCGTATTTCCATTGCAATGGTGAACGAACAGAAAAATCCCCACCTTTACAAAAAAGAAAACGATAATTATGTATTTTCAGCGAATGTAACATGTACGATAAAGACTCAATAAATTGTTAATAGTCTACAAACGGTAAAAACAAACGGTGATAACATTTTTCTCAACAAACTGTAGTACTTCGAACGAAACAGAACCGCTTCTTAATTAAATAGGCTTCGAGCAGTCTTATATAATCACACATATCCAGCAATATAATCATTAGAAGACAACAATACCTTTTTGGAAACGTTGAAGTCGTTTCGATAAAATAACTGCGGTCAATAGCCTAGAGATCTATCATAAACTACGTCAAATAATTAAACGGCACGTTCTGTAATCCCTAGTAGAACTCATTTCGTGTATAGAAACTCTTAAAAACGCTTGTGAAATTTCGATACAAAATCTACTAGAAAAACTCGAATATCTCTTCTAAATGCGATCGAAAATTCTTGTCTCAAAAGTGTATCACGACGTTCACGATAGTGTAAATTTCCATATTACAACTGTTACAATGGTAACCAGTTTTGGTCGTTTACGAGTAGTTCAGACAAGTCGCAACGTTATTCATAAAACGTCGGTTTTCGTTCGTTCTTACACGATAGTGAGTACGTGATGGATATTTATTATGCGATAATTATTATTGTTAATATCATTACTCTTAACATTATTACCATTAAAACCATTACCGGTAAAATTACTTTCGCAGATGAGTATGTTAACAGTGCGCGTTTCAAGGATTTAATCAATGTATAACTTTCTCGAAATAAAGTTAAGAAACGAAAGGGAAGGCAATCCTCGCAGATTAAAATTCGGAATGTAGGATTTGGGTCGATGAAGAAACTAAAAGGGATATTCGAGCGAAACCAAGCTGTGTCAAGTGTCTGTTTTCGCGCTAAATTCTGCAGTGACAATTGCGAGTGAACAAGTGTGCGTCCCGTCTAATGCATCGCGTTAATTTTTCACTTCCACCACAGATAAGTGGCTAATCTAGAATTTTAGCGCCTTATGTATCTTCATTGAAAGATTTGTGCGTTATCCAGTTAATAGTCCTACATGCTATTGTCGATACTAGCATTTCTCAATTGAAAATCTCATAGATCTTTGCTGAACGAAATAAAAATTCCAAAATTTTGATTTTCTACTTTCGAATACGAACGTTATCGTAAGTTTCAGGATCATTCTATCGCATGAACTACTCTAATCTCGTAAATTCTACGATGGTACAAATACGGTGAAAAAGATCCAAAAAATGTCCTAACCTTTAATACCTCGACACTTTCTCTTGATTGATAGGTGTAATTCTTTAGGGTAATTGAGCTGTATCGAGTCATTACGATCCGCTTCGAATAAAACAGTCAACGTTTAACGTGATTAATGATTCGTCCATCTCTTGCAAAACAATGGTTCGAGTTCCTCGAATCGTTTGCGAAAACTGAGAAATACTTTAATATTTACACTCATTACAAATTAACGATACAATTAACCGAAACGTATTCCTATTGTTCACCGGGGAAACGTAACATTAGAGTTATATTATGCTGCATCGTAACACTAGAACACGATGAAAAAAAAAACAGAACAATTGTTTGATAACTAGATTACAGATTTTATGCATTCATGGTGTATGCAAGTATGAGAAACATAATCTTTGCAGAAGATACGCAGTTATACAGAATGAAGTATTAATATTATTATATTAATTTATGAAATATATTCTGTACGAGTCTTGTATATGCTTTCCATACCAGCATGCATCCTTGCATAAAATTTGCAATCTGTAGATAACAGATTAGCTCTTAAGATTAAACTTACAAACGTGTCGGTTCTAAAGCTAAACGTATCCATAGTATATAAAATGTATCGTATTATGCCCATGAGATAATCGCATGCTGGGGAAATCTTGTTTAGATGAAAACGAAATATCCGTAATATTTACACCGGCCATGTAATATTTACATCAGAGTACATGATCGACGTAAATCGCTGGTAAAACGACAATCTATGTATACTGGTGTTGCCGTAAATGATCGTACGATACAGAACGTAAAGTCATAACAATAACTAACAACCATTTAATATACAACTTATGATCCGTGAACGATAACGTTTTAATAATTGCGATTCGGGTGCCACGAAAAGTCTTCGAGATTGCATTGGTAGATGCAAACGTTTTTCCTGGAGTAATATGTATACATATATGCAATAAATAAGATGCTCGACAAGCTTGACCTTGGAGTATTCTTGTCAGAAAATTATCCACTTGCCATTCGAAATTCTCTCGATAAACAAAGAAACTAGAATAATTCCTCCCTCTGATCTCGTCATATATTCCATATTAACACAGTCAAATATAAAATTGCAACACTAGACGAAGATATTCGCGAGATAAATGTCTGTTTAGCGAAACACTCGATTGCACAAATTCAAATTGATTGTATAACTGTATTTAAAATTAATTAGTGGCAGAAAACGTGTATGTAATTTTGGCGAAAAACGAAGCGTTTCTGTAGCCTTTCTTCGTGGTACTTGGCGCGTTTTAACCAGTTGATCTTATTTAACACCAACTTGGTCTTGGTAAGTTTAACTTTAAATACAATTATATCAGTATTTGAGTCACCATTCATGAAGAAAAATTAATCAAGGTGCGCGTGGCACAAAGAACGACTAATTTCATTTATTGCACACAAAAGTCGAACCTATCGTCAAACTAAACACGAATCACGAGGGACGTGCGAACGGTCCAAGGTCAAAGAATGAAGCGTTCGATGCACAAAGGCGGCAATGAAGCGATAATGAAGCGAGAAATGGAGGCGACACACGAATACGAACGTACACTCTCTACTGACCAGTGGCTTTCGAATCCTCCTTTAATGGAACAGACCTTGATACGATGGGAATATATGTCAATTGTAAACGAAACTAAACTTAAGTCTTAATATTTGGTGAGTAGCGAACCTGAAAGCGGGCTGACAATTCTCACGTGAAACAGAAAACAAGGGGAAAAATGCAGATGTGTACGTGTTTATATGCGAATGATAAGGAGGGTGATTAGGGAGAGGGATTTACTCCGTTCTTAGTAATAAAAAATCACTATATGCAAAGCGAACCTTGATCACTTTCTTTCATAAATTACCAAAAGCCTCCCGCACTGCGGCCACCAGGTGGATTATTTACGCGGATGCATGCTCTTCTTCCTTCCTCGACGTCCTCTGCGAACAGATAATCTTCCTGATTCGTAATATTAAATCACGACGAGTCATAGGCTAGAACTTCTTGGATAAAAGATCTAGAGAACTGACCGCTTATGCCGAGCGAACTCAAGTCTATGTTCTCAAGGGGATATCATATCTACGGGGTCGTGGATTAACATGACGATTCAGACATTTATTCTATAGGTACCGAACATCATAACCCTCGAAGCTTTCGTGCCAAGAAGGTTTAGTTTCTGTACTATTAATTGTCAAAGTTTATAAAGTTTCGTTATGCGTTGAAACTTGTCAGTTGCATCCAAGAAGCTCTCATCCAGGTAATGTACCTCGATTAGTCTGCTACCTACCGCTGATGGAGAAAGTGGTGTCCTGTAAATTTCTTTGTCCTTCTAGTCGAGGACCTTTCGAGGATGGCGTAACCACGGCAGAATCTGGTAACGTAGGCACGCAGTCAGGCATCTTCAGTTTCGGTTTCGGGCTCGGGTAAGTGCCGTTCGTCTGGTGTGCCTTAGCCATTGCCGCTGCTCTAGCCTCTTCCTTCGCCTTCGCAATGGCGGCGTCCTCCTCCGCGTATTTTTTCGCCTCGACTTCGGTTCGTGGCACGCCGCGCGGTCTCTGAACAAACAACATGCAACTTGACCACGTTTGTGGGCGTAATGGACTGTTTGCTTCTTCCGCTTTTTTATTTCTATCGAATGTTAAATATGAGGATGTCGCAACTGTCCCAAGTGTCTCTTAAGTAATTTTTGGACGACTTTGTGTAATTTAATTAAGAATCACTTCAAGAATGTTGAGTGGAAGTTTGATTATAAAATTCAAGAGATAAAGAGGAGTAACACACCTTTTCTCTGTCTTCTATCATACTATATACATATTCATTGTGGGTTGGAGTCTCCACAAATTTTCCAAATCCGTGGACAGCTTTCAATTCGCATTCGTCCACGCAGACACGGCCTTCCACTATCACGTACTCTGGTACTCCGTGAATTTCCATGCCCTGTAACCAAGTAAATCCCCCAATTGTTCTTTGCTTATAGTATTATAGAAACTATACTGGAGAGATAGTAAGAGCCCGAGTGGCTTGAACCGTCAGCAACGAGGACTTTATTAATGCTTAATATCAGTTAAGACCTTTACCTCGAATATGTTGAAGTCAACGGCCTGGACATGAGTCTCAGCGGAAATCGTACGTTTCCTGTAAGGGTCCCAGACGACTATATCAGCGTCCGAGCCGACTGCTATCACTCCCTTTCTCGGGTACAAGTTAAAGATCTTGGCAGCGTTCGTGCTCGTCACAGCCACGAACCTCATCGGGTCCATTATTCCAGCGTGAACGCCTTTCTCCCAAATGACAGACATCCGATCCTCGACTCCGTTCACGCCATTCGGGATCTTGGAGAAATCGTTCTTGCCCAGCGCTTTCTGTTCAGCGTTGAAGGTGCAGTTGTCGCTGCCAGTGACCTGGAGGCCGTCTCTGACGGAACAAAGTGTTGGGTTAATACTTTGCAACGGAAACAACATCGAGGGAGACAAAGATGAAGGGTAAACGGTTACCTTGACATCTGATAAGCTAAAATAATTTTAACGCGAAGACTATAACATTGTACTCCTGAGTAAACGTCTAAAGGTGAACGCTGACCGTTTGAACGATGTTTGAACGAGTTTTTCCTCTGCCCGTTTAATTAAGTTTAATGCCACTGGCGAGATAAAAGCAACTTCCCACGCGGTGTCTATTAAAATTACGTTCAGTTACGCTAGTATATCGTGTGTGCCAATTTGTTCCCATAATTTATTGCCGTCAATTTGAATATTCGTGCCACGCAGCCACATGGACGTGACGCAATAATGCGTAAATTAAGTTATCACGGGCCTCTCGATCGATCGTTCACCTAAACCAATCGGGTTTCTTGGACCAGTGGTTTGTTCATCGAGTGGACCGAAGTTTCGAGGGCCAACAATTAGGAAGGCAAATACAATTTTTAACGTCTTCGGTTAGGTCGATCGTCGAGTGTTGAGTATATGAAAATTATCTTTTATTGCACGAATTTTACCTTATACTTATCGTCGATTAACTTAAGAGTAATTGCTTGTATCGCGCGCCAAATAGGGTACATTACGCAGGATTAAATAGTAGGAAGAATCTTGGAATTGGGTTACTTACTGAGCTAGGTGTTCGATTAGATAAGCAGGTGTCGTGGAATCGGGTCTCAACGGTGGACTAGTAACGAAACGCCTCGCTTTTTCGATATCTTTCCCGTATTGTTCGCTACCATCGATACCCACGCTACTTGCGAGAGTCTCTCCAAACAGGACGACACCCTCGGATCTTTTCGCTGACACAACGTCGGCGGCGGACTTGCTCGACACCGCCGTTACGTACAGCGGGCTATTCACCTAAACGCGACATTTTAATCCTCTCACTGACCATAATTTCTTATTACGTCTTCAGAGTAGCGGTTACAGTGAATCTTGATCACCACTGAGAAACACTCTGCGCTTTGAGAGGCAAAGTGCGTCTACTTTCTTTTTCTGAACAAGTCTTCTGTGTCTTAATTTTGCAGAGAATTTTCAGCAGTGATCACGCAAGATGTGATGGAGTCAACGACGTGTTTGTACTATTACTACTATTACTTGTATGTACATAAATGCACTTGAGGTGGGAGTACAACGTACAGACATAAAAAACATAAATAAATAGGTAACGTTTGTTTTGTCGAATTAATACTCACGAGTATACTGTAGATTTTATAGTAACATGGAAAACATAATTGTATATATCCTACAATTAATATAATAATATTCTCATATTAGCTTGTATTATAAATGTATAAAATCTGCAGTATACTTATGAACATCCAAAGGCATTGATCAATTACCAGCCAGGGAATTCTTCTCCCAAATCGCTTCATTCGTTGACTCCACAATACAGCGTAACTTAACGTTCAACTACGTTTGTACATTGAAAAAAGAAAAAAAAACGTGCCAGCTGCACAACAGCGATCGCTGATAAAGAAATTAGGGCAAAGGAAAAGTAAAATTAACTGTGGCTACGATCAGCGTGCATGCAACGAGAATTTCGACAGGATAGCTAAATATAATTTCCGGTGCATGCGGGGATGCCTAATATCGGTGCTTATACCGCGATGCAGTTTGCGTGTACGTTCCAAGCGAGCATAAATAATTCGAATCGCTGCAACTTTCGATCCTGACCTCTATCTAGCCGTTAACCCTATCCTGATGTGTGACCATCTTTTCGATAATTATCCTCGGCTCGATGAATCTTGTATCGGTTAAATCTACAATTTTTATTCGATCGTAAACACCTGGTCCTCTTCAGAATTTTATTTGAGATAATTTTACGTTAGTGTAAATAAAAGTAAGAACGCGAAAGTTGAGAACACAGGCCAGTATGAACGAGAAGTATCTTAATAAAATTTATTTTAATTTAGTGTACCTATTCTAATTTGTGTATCCACTTTTTCTGTATTACTCTTATGTCCAACTTTTAATTTCTGAAGAGGATCACCCAACCACAAACGAGAGTAACAATTTCGTGGTGCTCGTTTTCTCGATAAGAGACGTCTGACGCTTCGGATGTCATGGTCACCATGAGGGAAAGTCGCGTTGTCGACTCACGTTGCCAACATGTTCAGTAGCACACCAGGTGTATCTGGATCTGGCCTCAGAGGCGGGCTCAAGACGTGCGCCGCGGCGTGCTTCCAGCATTTGTGCCCATAGTTTGTGCCATCTGTGCCGACTGCGGCCGCCAAGGTCTCGCCGAAGACGCATACGCCATGCTTACGAGCGGCGACCACTGCCTCCGCGGCACTACGACTCATCACATGCACTACATACAGTGGACAATTCACCTAAGCATGCAGAATTTCGATCGATACAACATAAGATCAATTGCAAATTGAGGACGAAGCGTATGTGTCTTTCGAAAAGGTCGACGTATCTTTCGTATGAATCTTTCAACTATACTGAACTCTGACGTGGTTCGGTGGACATAAATAACTATGTTACTTGGACAACGATTGCGACGTCATGTTTTCATCGAACATACGAGAGGCACGACAATTTTATACGATATTCTTCCAATCGGTAACTATAATTTTGAAAGTGACTAAAAATATTTGTAGTATAGTATTAATTTATAATATATATATAACATTCATAGTCTAATCATAATTGACTTCCAACTGACCAATCGGGTATTCTATTTCCATCACGCCACGCCACGCAGAGATAAGCAAACGTAAATGATAATTCATGAATGAAATAAAATATGCACGCATATAACATTACTAAAGAAGCGTGTCCGTCGGGGATCCTGCAAAGTGCGATGACATATTGATTTATTTCAGACTAGCGTGCTAGAAATTGCACGTAACAGCGGTAAATATACTGGACAAACATGAGAGGTGGATTTCTAAAAATGATTCTCTTACGTCCGACACGTGTTGAATGTGTTTGCCGCCGACTTACCTGGCTGGCTATAACGCACGCTCTATTCACAGCCTCAGCCTCAACTTCCTCTGGACGTGACATTTCGTGGCCTTCCGGTCCTGTAACTCCTGCCTCGAGCAATCGTTTCGTGTTCTGAAATAGTTACGAATAATGGGGGTACATATTCATCAAATTCGCGAGTCGAATCTGCTCGTACCAGGCAATCAGTGTAAAAACCAATTTAGACAGAGAATGGAACTCCCTTGACTAACTATACCAATACTAATACTATACTAATATTGCTAGCTAACTGTAGGTAAAGGTATAACTGGCTGACGAAGTTCACAGAAATAAACAGCACAGTTTAAATAAACGTAGACGATTAGGAATTTATTATACCTCTGCAATAATATCGCCATTTTCAGCATGAATCATGGCGACGGCACCCAGTTCCTTGCACGTCTTGAAAACCTCTATCAGTTCTGGGTCCCTCAGCATGTACAAGTCACGATATGCCATGAACATCTTGAAGCTGTTGACCCCGTGCAACTGCACCAATGTCGTCATTTCCTCTTTGACCTGCAACAGAGAATCGATGGCGAGTCAGACCAAGCGCCAGCAAATAAGGAGCATGACGGATTTACAATTTACATGCGTCCGTGCGCGGCACGCGCGATTTCCTCATCGATCGCTCGATACCCCATTCACGATCCCGATTACAGTTACCGGCCGCGTGTGCCACCGACGTAGCAACCCGCGTACCCCGCGTGATTTGCCAATTTGCCGTGAGACCTATCGTTTTTCCCATATTTAGAGACACTCGTCGCTCGATCAACATCTAGGCCAGAGGCTCGTTTCAAGTCCAACGATCTATCCCCAGAGATCTGTCCGCCGATTGATCGATGTTCCGAGTCTCCCGGTTACGACCGACCGACAATCAATCGCCGACGCGATTTTTCTGTTAATTCCCGCATTGATTCCCACCAATGGCGTTCAACAAAAGAAGCATTCGAGGTGGACAGCATCCTCCTCGTAATTTCCGACAAACGGTAACGGATTACGTAAATTCTATTTAAGAGCTGACGCGACACCGTTTGCCATTACGTTCAATGTCAACGGAGAGGACAATGCGCCATTGCGTGCAGACGTATCCCAGGCGAACGGGATACTAATTAATAACAGTTTTATGGCTCGAAGGCGTTGCGAGACGGTCGCACTAGTGCTCTGCTACGTAACGTTGATACGTTTAGAGTTTTAGAGTTGGTAGCGAGACTTTGCATTGAGGAAAATCTTTCCGGGCGTCCAAATATCAACAATAGATATTCTCAACTTATTATTAGTATATGCATGATAATAAATAACTAAAGTTTCGTGATTTCTATATTTGATCCTCTAAGGTGATTAAATAATTATTTCTTGATACGTACAAAAACCCTCCACAGAACCGAGTAACTCTGTGAAACGGTGCCGCTGAGCATTAAAGTCGCAAGAAAGGGGTTACGACGGGCATGCATGCTTTCTTTTCTAGGAAGGACTCGTGTTACGGTAATTATCTCATTCTGGACGACTAAATAGAACGGCCAGCGCGTGTGAACTGTATCATACGCGATGACCTGGCAGTCGTTTCAACGCTGTTGCTAGATCTCGTTAATGTATTTCAGTGGGTGTTTCCCAAGCCCTTGCGAGGTTTCCGATATTACGAAGAGGCCGAATACGCTCTACAGTATAAAATGCTATCGATTCAATTAAACGTGCCTTACTTTACAAAGGCATCATTGACGTAATCATTTATTGTACGATGAGCCGTACGAGTTGCGTGGTTAGTCGTACAACAGGTTGTGCAACAACCCCCGCACGCTATAATTGAACAGCAGGCTAGAAATGACTCTACACGTTACATTAACCGACTTGGTAAAACTTTCTTTTAAAATCAGTTTAAGTAGTATTGTTTCCCTTCTATACATGGTTTAGCTTGTTTATCTACCGAGTATGTTAATGTAGACACGACTGTTGCATAAATAACAGATTTCCGCCGATCTAGATATACAAATTTATTCCTGAGAGCCGCGCGGAATATTTTCTTCGCGCCTCGTGTAATTCAGAATCGGCAGGGTAAACATTGGTATCGGGCGGTAGTTGGTCAATTGATCGTACGATAAATCGTTGCTGGCTGGCGTTAATCTTTACCTCGATCTGTTCGATCTCCATCGATCAGGATGGTACACAGTTGTTTTCAAAAATAACTGCGTGGTAAATATCATTTTCTTATCGTGGACCTTGCTGTACACTTAAAAATTATCAGTACAAACAGTTCTATTCGACAGCAGTTGCACAATTGATCGTACGATAAGTTATAGCGTTTGTGGCCTCAGTTAGGCTTTAAGTCGACGTGTTCGAGGCTCACTTTTGGACTCCAGGACGTGACGGCGACATGGAGCGAATAATCGCAGCAGACTTTCTGGTCGGCGGTCTCTCTGTACCTCTCGTACGCCTCCAACAGAGACTCGTCCTTCTTGGGGATGACGAAGTCGATGATCATCGTCGTGCCACCTGCGACAGCTGCCTTGGTGCCCTGGTAAAAATCGTCCACAGACTTGGCTCCCATCAGCTCCAACTCGAAGTGGGTGTGAGGATCTATGCCACCAGGCATCACGTACTTCTCCCGAGCATCGATTACCCTCGTGCCGCCTGGTATTATCAGATTCCGTCCCATTTGCCTAGGAACACAAACATTCTCGTTATGGTTGTATGGTAACGGCCCTGGAACGCGTGCTACGCGTTTCTAGGATGTTCTATGCGAACAAGAAAGCGCGATTCTGCATTGTCTGGATGACGACACGATTCTGGAGATGATTACATAGTTCAAACTCTTCGTGACAAAGGCATTTGGCTTTTTCTTACGCGTGCTTTCCTTGGAAATGAGATTGTGGAAGACGTTGTTGCGATGCAAGTGGATTTTAGGACCTATAGGACTGTTTTATTATCCTGACGAAGGCTCATGCTTGTTCATAGGGAAATTTAATTGGGTAGTTATTCTATACATTCATTGCCAAAGAGAATGTTTTCTTTGATAAGGAAGAATATTGAAAGGAAGAAATTTCAATATATCTTAATGTCGTTTCAAGTATACATTTTAAGTATAATGTACTAACGGTTGAGAGGAACAGCTCAGAATAGAGGTCTAAAATATACCCCAAGCTTTCAATATTTTTTAAGCAATCCAATCCTCTACGAAAACTTGATTTCACAGTCAAAAATCGTCTCTAAGCTCCCAATAATCCAAATACATATGAATCGACCACCCCTACTGTAAAAATCCCATGTTGTCCCACGCTTCAAAATTCACACCAGTTAAAACGCCTCCACTTGCTTCCAAGGTCGATCAACCTTCGATCGTCGCTGGAGCCGCGAAAAGTAAACGCGATCGATGGAAATAGGCGCGCGGCAAAAACCACTTATTATTAGACTTTCGCAATACTACTCGTCGCCACGCGAACGGTTTCTAATCGAGGCGTCCGTTCAAGGCCGTCGCAGTAATCCCAATATTAGAGCCTTTTATTAGACAGTGGATGTCACGGTTGTTTGACAAATTACGCTCGCCATCGACGTGTTATCTGTCCGACGGTAGACTCGCCACGCTCATTGATAAAACGACCGGCGTGTATCGCGTTTCGCTTGCGTAAAGGGGCGAGCAAACACGCGAGCTGAATGCTGAATGAAATGTTAATCGTTCGCACGTAAATCGACAGGTTTGTTTGCTTACATCGACGCTTCGAATGTCCCAGGACGATCTCGTGGAAAAAAAAGGGGGCTTACGTAAAGATACACGAGAGGTCGGCATGAACGTCGAAACGCGACACTTATTGAACCGTGGCCGCAAGTCGAGACACCTGGTCGCGGTTCTAACGCGTGTTTACATAAATTGTTTTCGTTTCGAGTGTGTACAGAGGGCTGTCTTAACGCAGGGGTCTAGGGGCACGCTAGCCACTTGTCTACAAATTTAGGGGCCTTAGGCTATAATGAGTACAACGTTGAATGCATTTGTGGTGGCGTTTGGTTACTGATATTTGGTATTGTTTTCTTTGTTCCACAAATTAAGGGGCCTTATACTAACGTGTGCAATGTTTAACATATTTGTGGCTTTCCTTGGTAGGCCCATGGATCTTTCTTTTGTCTAGTCTGTGATATCTGAAGGGAATATATTAGGTTGTCCAGAATGTTCGTGCCAATTTCTAAGAAAAATTCAAAGGCATGTATAATAAATATACATGAATTTATTGAATTACATAGGTGCCATTTTGTTCCACAACTTTTCCACCTTTTAAGGGATGTATACGTGTTATTTGTTTTCAACCATTACGACATATTCAGACCTGTACCACCTACCAAAAAATCGACATGGACTTTCCGGACAACCCAATATTTAATATAAGCTGACACATGTTTTGGAATCGATCGACTAAGGATGGTGTAATGAAACAATACAAAAAGTTGTTACGGTATTAATAGGATTGGTCGCGTGTGTGGGTACTCTAACATGCATATAGCAATAGATTACTTAATGATGCCGTCTTCGATGTAAACGTCGATGGCAGCGATGCTGTCTTCGTTGACGACGTTTCCATTCTTGATCAGCAGCCTGTTTTGCGCGCTCTGAAAATAAAACGGTCGATATCAGTTTACAGGTATTTTTTCTCAAAAGGAAAAATAAGAAATTACAGAAACACGAGAAGTCCGCGCAAATGTTTCCCATGGAGAAATCTCGTCGATCGATAGCCAAAGAATTCCTTAAGTTTTGCAGCTACTATTATTTTTATTTTCATTTCTTTTTATTACCCAGAGTTCGTTTGCATAACACTTGTATATCGTATATCACTTGTATATTCGTGTCCAGAGAATCCACGAGAATTAAAATGTCCATAATTGCGAAGAAGCATCATCTTCGGTGGCAAACGAAATACTGAATATAAAATTGTGTAGATAGCTTAAGAAATTTTAACATTCTTAAACATTAACATATTCCTAAATCAACAAAATGAAACTTTTATTACCGCGAACGTTTAATAAAATATACGATTATTTGAACAGTCCAAGCGAAATGAGATAAGGGGATTAAGAGCGGCGCAATGTTTGGCAATGAGATCATCGAATAGATTGAGGAAAGCTGCAACAGATAAGAAAGAAAACTATGCCACTGAAAGCAACTGTTGTAGGAACAGGTTTTCAGACCGACGAATCTCGGAAAGAAAGCAGCTCGACTGAAACAACCATGTTGAGAAAAGTGTGCAACCTGACGGGCTTAGAGACCGCGAAAGTAACGAAGACGATAAACGGGACTTCATTTATTGCTGCTATTTGAAACAGTCGTTTCCAAACTTTATAAAAAGTAGTTAATAAATCTCACAGGTACACGCTCATAGCCATAAGGAATAGTTATAATTAGTTTAAGCCTGACAACACAAAATAAAAAGAACCTATAAATTTATTTCATTAGGTTCTTTATCCTTATCCTTATCCTTCTTTTGCTACACTTGTTCCCTTAGTATCAACACGCCCACTCCTAAAAAATAAAGAGAAACTTTCTACCTTCTCAAAATATTTCCCTGCACAGTCCCCCTCAACTCGCTCCCCCCTTCAGGAACCTAATCGTTCGATTGTCCGTAAAAATCAATTACAGGCGATCACCCCGTTCCCTCCCCTAATCAGTCTACCATGTGTCGCTAATCAGTCTAGCGTGCGCCGTCGTAATCGGTGCACCGTCTAGGAAAATCTTCGCCTCGGTTGAAACTGCTTTCCATTGAGAGTAACCAAGCCTCCCGCATATTGTCCTTGATATTCGTTTGCAACGTGCGTCGGATCCAACATCCGGTGTAGACGATTAACGTGCGTATATTGCTCCACGCTATGGTATACCAATCAGTATATAATAGAAGCTACGCTTCACGCACTTCCGCCAATGCTGGATTTAGAGCAGTACGCGATGTGCTCCGACTGATAACCGTACCACCATAGCGCACACGACGATGCATCTCTCCATTCAAAAGAATAGAGGAGTTTCTCTTCCAGGGAAAATCGCGTTTTTCGTTGACCTACTCCGAACATTAGCATACAATGATCTCTGAAAATCAGTCGGAAGGTAAATCACCTAGCTTGGCGATGAGCAACGTGTTTCGCGTAACGTTCGGACATTTCAAGAGCTTCGTGTTAATGTTATAACGTCACGTAGAATACCGTGTAAATAGGTAGCATGACTTTCTCTTCGAGTAAAATAAAAATCTTCAAGTTACATACTCGAGATTACCAAGTAACGTACAATTTATCGTCAATTATCTGGGAAACTTGCAGAGAGCAAACAAGAAACTAAGTTTATCTCCGTAATGATTATATAATCTGATACTTTCTGACTTGGCGATGTTAGCTTGCGACTTTAAAAATGCAAAGATAAGGAAGGATGGAGAAAATTGATTTCGAACATTTTTTTCTCCCCAATGAACAGTTTATATAAAATTTCGTGGTCGAGTGAGGTAACTGGCCCTATATATAGTACGGTTCTTTTTTTAGATATTAGGTCAGTTCATAAATTAGCATTCCTCTCAACCGTAAAGACTCTCAAGATTGCCAGAGATAATTGAATTATCCTATTCAGGTCTGCTCGAGCAGTATGAAATTCGAAATCCTTGAAAAGGGAAGGTTACTCCCTCGTTTGATTGTTCTTTTCTAGCATTTGTTCTCTTCACTTAAGTGCAACCCCTCTTTTCACGCCTCGACGTATCTGGTCCGGTGTGCCTAATCGTTCGACCCAAGCACGTGTGCCTGGTTAGGCCACTTCCTAAAGATCAAACGCGATCACTCGAGAGTACAACCGTCCTTGTGATTAGCTAAGTGGCCCTGAGTTGATACCTTTCAGTATACATATTTCTTGCAGTGAAAATAATTGATTTCCATAGATATCTATTCTAAAAAATAATTATATTTAGATGATATAAACAGACTGAGAAGAATGAAAGAAACATTGTGACTTCTGGTGAATTCAAAGTATCGTACACTGATATTTTAAATAAAAATAAAAGAAAATATACGCCTTCTTTTAAGGTGAGGAAAACGGGTGAGTCTACACTCCCCAAGTCAACCGGGCTTGCGTTTCATCACCAGAGAATGGTATATATACAAAGAAAACTATAAAAATTGAACTTAGTTATTCAACCCTTCGCACATAGATGCGAGACCCTTCAACTATAAATTATTAATTCAACTCGTTATATTACACGCGTGTCCTACTAAACACCACGAGCTAATGAAACAAATAAAAAGAGAAACAATAAGAATATACAAAGCAGAGACCCATCCCCGACGGCCTTACACACTGACTTGACATTACGTCCGCTAGAGGTAAATTGAAAGGAGTCCAGACTGCGTGAAGGACTTTTGACAACCACCCCTAGGCTTTCCCCATCCAGGCAAAGATAAAAGTGTGCAGGGGAGAACGGCGATGGGCGCAGGGGGAAAAAAATAAAAGGACAATCCATCGCCACGCGCTCCTGTAAATGCAACGGTGCAACCAACCCTTCATGGGGGCGATGGTTTCCGCCCCGTGAAATTGCTCCGACCCCCGCATGAATCTGAACCACCGTTAACACCGAGGCTTTCGTGAAATCGATCCCAATCTGCTTTGCTACTCTAAAGTGTTGCGCGGTGTAGTCCCTTAAACCGGATTTCCAAGCGTCGCGACGGCGACGGAAGGGTGTCGACCGAATGTCTCACTTAGGGAGGTGTTCCAGGCTGGTTAAAAGACTAGGGCCACTTGGATCTTCGTATTCTAAAAATGATTAAAGATATTGCTTTGAAATTTTCATTTTTGTGTATTTTAGGGAATTATGCGCACATTTTGGGAGGTTGTGTAATGGGTGCATGAAGAGTAACATCTCTCTATTAAGATTATTCTAGCTTTATCTTTTGAAAGAGAGAAGATAAAAAAGATTCTTGGTTCTTTTTGTATTAGGAGTTTCATTATTTGGTGGCTGAATGTTCGAATTCGTATTTGATTTTCCTGTAGGAAAACTTTACAAGGATTCTTTCAGAGGATCGACAAACAAAACCAATGAGAAATACAGTGAAAGAGGGGTTTTACCGTTGAAATTTCCCTAGAAGATAACCAAAGCAACGTAGATTCGTACGAAGAAACGAAACGGAGCTCCTGGAATTAAACTAATGTTCTCCTAAAACTTGGGTCGATAAACCTAGTGGTCTTGGGGCGCGAGGCCTCGCCTGTGTCCCTCGCCTCAGAATAAGGACTATATTATCGTCTTCCCTCGTTTTCCTCTACTTTCATTTAAAATATAAATTCACGACGCTTCTCATATACTAGCAGACGACCACTGGAATGAATCCAACCTCGACATGGACGTATTCCCCGTTTCCATTTCCATTCCCATTTTCCTCGTCGCAATGTTTCTTTCATTCAGCAAAAAAGAAGATTAGACGCAACCTTCGACGAACGCCGTGTGAATCGAATGAACATCGAGACCTCGTTGCCGCGTTTCGCGTAGGCGGAGACCTTGTCATCCTCGCGGTATAATCATTAGGCACGCGCGCGAACATGTGCGTTTCATGTGTCAGGGCGATCTCTGCTCGGATATTTTCAGCGGACAGCGGCTTAAAATACGTTTGCCCGTACGTCGCCGCGATTTTTAAGAAATTTCCCTCCAACCACTTCTGCAAACAACCGACAATTCCGCGCATAAAAGTCTCGATGCATTCAAGCGAGCCTTTGAGACGTTAAAAAGGGACGCCCTTTGAGGGTTAAAAAAAAAGGCTCTTTTGCCATTGCGATGCATCTGTGTTCTAAATCCTTGAAATTAAATGATGTTTTACATCTAACGTCTGAGGAAAAGTGCTCTGCCGCTCCAGAGAACGTTAGAACGTTAGAATCGGGCCCGGAGAGGCTGAATTAATTTCTTATGAGAAGAAAATCGAGTACGAAAACGCTAGAACACCATGGAACGTTACCACGCTGTAACTTACAAGCCCCGCAGAAATACGCCCCTGCCAAAATCGATATCGCCAACATTTCCCGGCTACACGCCTCGAATTCGTCTGCACGAGCACGCACCCGACCAAATAGAAGATCTTATCGAGCCACGAGACTCTACAATTGCCTACAGTATACACAACGCGGTCCCTTCCGATGAAAATATTGAAATACATATCTAGAAGCCTTACGGAGGGACAGACTCCGCTCCTAGCGTGCCAAAAATAATTTACTGCTCCCATGGGTGGTCTTGAAATATCGATTCTTCGAAATGTCTCGTCCTGAAAGTTTACGTTTTGTATGTTAAGCTAGAAAAACTGCGTTGATAAGCGAAAGAAACGATTCAAACGCAAGGTATATGCACAGATTCCTCGCCGACTGCCGCGCAATGCGGTAGCAGAGCTGCATTTGCTTCTGCGCATCTGCCTTACGCATGCAATGCGGCAATTCAATCGTTCCTTAGTTTAGGGGTACAATTGTTTCTTTGGGTACAGAACTAGTACAGAATCTAAACTAAACCTCTGCAATTAAATTAAAATTATAAGTAAATACTCCAAGTAAATCCAACGATATTTTAACAAGGCTCTATATAAATTTCATCTGCGACACAATAAACGTGCCGACCATCCAACTAATATACTTATCCTTCCGTTTAAATTCCTTCAAACACGATACAGGCGTTCCCACCGAAACGAACAGGCCCGTAGCGACTCTAGCACGATCGAACCCCGAACTCTATTCTTATCGCGGGCGGAATCGCTTCCTCATCTGGTTGCTTCGTTTGGATAGTTTGCAAACTGTTAGCAATCGCGTTAAACATAGTCGCGTTAGTCGCGTGCGTTGAAACATCGTGGCGTTCCACTTCGTTCGCGAACTGGCCAATTAAAACCAGATTTCTTCGGTCACGGTATCTCGCAGCTGGTCTGCACGCGCGAAATCGAAGAAGAACGACAATTAGCTACTTTCACGGAGGGAAAAGGGAGTTTTCCGTCGTTCGCTATTAAAGGAGGGAAACTCGCGTGTCTGGCGCGTCTACAACATCGCCGTGGCTTAATGAGAACTGGCGACAAGCATATAGATGAGCTTGAAAGTATTAGAAAAGGCAGATTTACTAGCCGTGGAAGTTAATTCTGTGCTTTTCTAAGGTAGTCGTATCATTCATTCGTAGCAGAGAATCGTACAACTTTTAATCCTTTCTCAGTTATACTTTTTAGAACAGCAGAATCGGAGTCAAGAATGTCTCGTAGCATATGTGTTTTCCACGCGTAAACACTTCGTCGATCCCTGACACTTTCATCGCCATATTTCACTGTAGGTGTAAACTTGGGGTTCGGTTGTAAAACGGCTGTTACTCAGTCCCACCAGTTTGTCTAACGCAATCAGTATGTTGTATATTTTCTGTTCTTCTCTTTACCTTCTCTGTGTTCTTTGCCTTCTTTAATCTACAACGATACAATAAACGCGTTAGGCTATTCTAGTTGACCGAAATTTTAGAGGAGATTCAAATATTCTGTTTCATAACTTGATTTTGGTTTTAAAATAATGTTCAGCTGCAACTCGAACCTACCAGTATGTCGGACAACGGGAACATTACTGATACCCAATTACACGTGCTTCAAAGTTCTATGGGTGCTTAATACTTTCGAACCCCGGTGTATTTGCGCGTGTCCCCTCGTGCAGGATAAGCCTTGCGAATCAGCTAGCTCTAACGGTGCATAACATTCGGTCGTTTAATACATGGATGGGGCTCAAGAGGCCAAGAATTGCGTGACATTACATAACGTCCGATTTTCACAGCGCTTTCTATCGACGACAATTTCTAAACACACGGAAACGCAGTTGACGCGACTTTGGATACCGATTCTGTACGACCCAAATGAACAAAAGCAAAGACACGAAGACACTACCAACCAGAACATGTAATATTTAAATTTATTTCTTATCAAACCGACCACACGTTATAAACTAATACTCTATTCTGTTTGTTCATACTTGTTGTCCTCTATAATTTACATTCAGGTTTATCTAAACAACAGTAACTTCCTAGTAAGAGAATAAGGAAGACAAGTTCTTAATAATAAGTTACGATCCTGTTTACATAATGTTTGTCCTTCCTTGCATGCTCGGAACATACTGATATCTAGTCTGGGAAATCTTGAGACACCATATATAGTGAAAGAAAAAAATAATTACGAGCATAAGCCGTCAATCAAAGAGAGTGTATTCAGGAACGTCGTCCGATATGTGTCCAGCATACTATGTGTACACGTTTCGCCGTTTTATCGTTTCAGGTGGGGGTAATACATCGCGGTCGGTTGCAGAATGCGTAATACTTCGCGAATAGACCCGGTGGAAAAGAGTTTCGAGGATTGAGCAGTACATGTCAGATTAGATAAAGTTTCCCAAGAGTGGAAATGCCCTACCCAATTTTCTGCGTCAACGTTCCGAGTCAACGTACCTCGGGAAAACGAGATAGTGAGATTACTGCATCTTCTAACGAATTCTAATACAACGTTAACGAGGCTCTATTAATCTTTCATCGTAACATCCTGTCCAATTCAGCCTCCTTCATAATTCTGTAATTTAAAAAACATTTTTAGCAGGTAATTAAGACAGTAATACCACTGTATCCTTTAACAAGTTCTAATGTATTAATTACGTTCTTCTAATTTTATTATCATAACCTCCTGTTCACGCGATTCTTCTTAAAAAATTTTATATCATGAAGATCCTTTTTGTGGAAGACTGTGTGCAATCCATCGTCGCGTCCAACTAATCGAATGAAACGGTGAAAAAAAAGGGTCACTATCTGACGACACGTTCCAATTTCCATTTGTGTACGAACTGCCAGGAAAACGACAGCAGCGGGTCACACCTGGCTTCCCCGTCGCGTCTATTTATGCCTCGGGAATAATGCGAGTAATCTACATTTCGGCCGACCGACTTCCAGTCGCCTAAATTCATCGTCAAGTTCTCGGCGAAGCAAAAAGACGACAACACGAGCGAGCGTTGGAACCGATGGACAAGTAACTCTAAAGCATTGTTAAATTGTTAAAGTATTACACGGTATTTATCTCTGTTAATGAATCGATTCTCTAATAAAACATTTATACCTAATGTTTTCACTGGTTCAAAGCTGAATATTGCAATAGGTTCAATTCACAGCGTATAAATAAACTAATAACGTACCTAGTTAGCGCCGTTAATTCGCCATATTGTTTATAGCGCTACTAGTTTACGAGTTTGCCACC
>NC_071978.1:22548651-22633706 GCF_026283585.1 Hylaeus volcanicus | reverse complement strand
AATTCGCCATATTGTTTATAGCGCTACTAGTTTACGAGTTTGCCACCTACCAGTGCTGCCACTAGTTTGTGAACTCGCCACCTACCAGTGGCGCCATTAGTTTGCGTACTCGCCATTAGTTTATACCCAGAAACAATCACAGCTGATCACAGAGCCCAACCCTGCACTCATTGAACCCTTCTAATAGTTAAGTACCTGCACTACACTTCCGAAAACAATAATACATCTCAATAATCTAATTTATAATTATTTAAACCACGCAGAACCTCATGATGAAAGCTACCGAGCCCCCATGCGATTCCAGTCGCGAGGAACGGCTCGTTTCATCTGTAAATCGGGCCGCGGCTCCTTCTAATCGGGATAAAAAGCCAGCGGTAAAAATGCCAGTCAACGTTTATTTTTACCAGCAGAAAGGCGTCCAACCTCCGCGAGCCTGTTTCTCAGAGACATGCATCGCGAAACAGAGAATCGGTGATTTCGCTCAGGCATCGTCTGGCCTGCTGGTCGAGTGCGTACTCGTAAAATCCCAGCCCGTGGTTTTTCCGACTTTAGGTCGACGTAGTGTCGACGAACTATTGATTCGCCGCGTTCCCTTGCCTAGGCGGCAACGTCTCAGTGCCGTACGATTTTCTCAGCCAGAGAAATCGTCGAAAAAATTCCTTTATCGGCATAACGAGCTTCCAATTGAAGAAGAATGTTCACGAGCTTTGGGAGAATATTCGAGGATCGTATAACTTTATTGTTCAGCCACGAGATGGCAGAAATTAAATTGGAATAATAAATAATAAGAATAAGAGTATTTTTTTTTATCTTTGATATTCATTGGTTTCGTGTGAATTGCTCCAGGATTGGGCGAATAAAGTTTATTTTTTTATTTGTTATTCCAAGTTTTTGGCTAGATAAGAATTTTGCTCCCCTCTGACCCAGACCTCGAAATAGCCTGGAGTAATTGCAAGATTACTTGAACGACTTTATCGTACACTGAGAGTTAAGTTTCTTTTGAGAAACTACCAAACATATAGAGATCTATTATTCGTAAGAGATGTGTGTCTAAGGTTAAATAGTTAGAATCAAATATGTAACTATTTTTGCTCTTTAAGCAAAAAATGACTGAAGAAGAGTCTTTGGTTCTACGAACAAAATACAATGTTAACATACTTACATTCAACATACTTATGTATGTATATTATGTATGTATACTTATCTATCATACCTGCATTTGGTATCATACATTCCTCTTTACATATCTCTTTACACATATATGTATAAGGTAATATACAATTTCTGACGTTAACTTTAGGAACAGTGTATACTACAGCATATGTATACTACATATCTAATCTCTTGCAATAAACGAATGTTTACTTTCCACGGTGCTACACCACGCCGCGCAACGAGAACGTTAAATAAAATGAATATAGTAAAAGAATATACGCTTGAAGGTTGTTACGCAAGCTGGACATTCGTCTCTGGGTAATTCAGAACAGAAATGAAACTCCGCTAATCTCACCATTCGTTCCCATTCGACCGTCGACAAATGCGTTAATCGTAAATAGCGATTTCTATTCGTTTTGCCGAATGGGCATGTCGCGCGACCCCCAGGCGCTGTCCCCATTGTACGTTATAGAATCAGGTCCGCTGTGAACCGAAATAACGGAGATAGAGACTCTATTCGACGAGATTGTATCGCTTTATTGTTGGAACTTTTAAGTGGACGACAAAGCAGTATAATTAATCCTCTAATTAATGCAAACGCTGCTACATATAAAAGAGTATCGAATCGAGAGTAAACGAATATCTTTTGTTTCTGATTTATTCGTCTGAATTTATTATTGTGTCCGACCCTAAAGGTCGTCGTCAGATGTAAACACTAAAAGCTATTTCTATCATCTTCAAAAGAAAAAATGTTATGACAATTTGCGGTCCGTAGGTGGCGAATAAAATTCAAACGAGAGACGTTGCTGGGTGATGGGCCGATTCGTTTTGTGGCTTCGGTTCTCCCAAAGAAGGAATGACGAAAACGGATACGACCACGGTTTATCGTACCTGAGCCGAATGTACAGACCGCATTGTGCATAAACGTGGCATGTACGCATATATTTTGACGCGGATGTGCACTTAGCTCCTTTTACGAGATAGACCGGTGCCGGGCACCAAGACGCTTGGATCAATAAGGCAGCAACCTTGCGATCGGTGCCGATGGTGCGACCAAACTTTCGGTTTTCATACCGACGCAGAGAACATCTGTGCTTATGTGTTCACTTTTCAATGTCTCCTATACTTTCAGACGCATACGTATATCCTAAAATTAGCTAACTAAATCGCCTGCACTTTAGAATAATACTGTACTTCAAAATAGTACTTCAGAATAGTACTTCAGAATAATACAAGAGTAATAGTAGAATGTATCCACTGATACCGAGAATGTGTATATTAGGCGTAGAAATGAATTCTGGGCCTCTCTATTCAAATCATTTCTAACACTAGTCTAAACACATATAATTAATTGTAATTTTGGGATATTAAAGTACCAACCTTCTGTAAGTCCTCAACCTGATCTCTACACAACCTGAGATCGTAGAATTAATTTCCATGTCCAATGCAAATTTGTACAATGAAGTTACTAAACTACTTTCCTACTAATTTAATTTATCAGTATTTATCGATCACCTTCATCTATTTCAATATTTGTCAGATTAGGTGGGTTAGACTGCAACACCTTGTTCAGCGAACCTCGCCCTGTTTCCATATACAATCCATAACTCCATAACTCAATCAACTCGGTATCAATTCACTTCTATCTGCTTTTTACTTTTATAAAGTCGTTAAACGAAAATAAAGTAAAATTCCGTCGCGTTATAAGTTGAATCGTTAAATAAACACGTCCTGTTGGCTATCGATCGCAAGTTCAATGACTTTGTGCGCTGTACGCAACTTTATACAGCAGAAAATTAATTTGCAGAGCTGGCGAACGCGAACGAACTCGAATTTATGAAATAATAATTCAAGTACGACAAACACAATCTAAAGAAATATTAAAATTGTCACGTAGCGGTGTATTAAAGGCATTATCGCATGAAAAGGCGGTAAAATCGATGCAGCACCGCAGACTCCGTCAACGCTACTCTTACAAACGGTTGAACGAGACCATAATTCACAAACATGATCAGTTTGCTATAATAACAGCACTTGAGTGATGTTTGCATCAATAAATGCCTGCATATGGTTCACGAACGCGCATTGGCGCCGATTACTTTACAATTACATAAAAGTCATCTAATCTCGAATGGTAATTATCGAGTGAGTGATTACTCGACTGGATCCGTTTTCTGTATCGCGAATGCCTGATTTTTCTTTTTACACAAACAAAACGTGACATTTAACCGACCGTATATCTTTACATAACGTTTAATTTAAACGAAAATGTATATTACAGTCCGTAACACGGTTGACCTCTGAAAACGATTTACGATTTTGTTGTATGCATACATTGTCACGTAGAACTGGAATATCATCGTGTAAGATGAAGACTCTTGCTAAACGGAAAGTAATAAATGAAAAGGTAACGATACCAATTATTGATCCCGTAAAAGTACAGATACAATTGTAACGTGAATTCTAATGTCGTTGGATAAATGTTAGCTATCGCGTGTTCGTATTTAAATATATAAATACGATTTATTTATTCGATGATGCTGCACGTAACAGTAGACAAGCCGGTCGGAAGCTCGCTCTACCTACATTTGCGTCTAAACGATCCGTTCTACGTAATTTCGCTACAGAATGGTAACCCGATCGGTTAAACGAGTCCTTGTAAACGAGTTCGGAAGGATAACGACGAAAATAGAGAATGGTAAACTGACCTGCAGGTGAATGGGCACTTTCTTCACCGGTGTGCTCATCTTCGATCGAAATTGGGAATGACGTTTGCCACGGAAAAAAAGCGAACTACTGGGTTCTGCTCCTCCACGATATGCACCTCGCGACGAATTGCACGAACACTGACTTTTACGGAAAACGCTACTCGCTGGCACGAAGTTCAGTGGAAAATCAAAATACGCAAGAACGAATCGAACAATCGACTGCGACTGACGCTACGTGTGCGCGTCGTGCGACGGTGGTAAATTTGCTCTCCCACTACAACTCCCCCCGTTTTGGCAAAGTGGGGATCATCCCCACTGCAGATGGTTCACATGTCCTGCGACAATGGTCATGGTGCATTTAGGAGAGGGTAAGAGAGCAATTGAACCCCATGCTATGAGTAATTATTGTATATGCAAAGGTAAAAGTAAATAATGTTGTTAAATGATACTACAATAAACGAGAAAGGTTGTAGCTGTCGATATATCCATGATCGTAGTATATGAATATACGTAATTGAACGATGATTTCAACGAAACTATATATTTTAATTTTGAATTCTGAAGTCAATGAACTTTTTCTTTGTTTTCTCTAACCGTGGGTGCATTTAAAATGTACTATGTTTGGTTTTAATTCTAGTGGCGCCATCGGTGGTAAAACGTCCAAGTTTGTATTGAAAATAGTTCCCACTGTTGCTGGTAGATGGCGTTACTAAATACAGGATCGATCATTAACACTGTATTAAATAAATATCCATAACAATAACTAAATATAACATCCAAACTAATATATTGTAGTATTATACAGCAAAGAATCGTATTACTTATGCATTTATGAAAAATAAAGAATCATTTTTTAAAATGTATCAGTGGCGCTATCTTATAAAAACGGTGGAAACTATTTTCACTACAAGCTTGGGCGTTTTTCCACCGACGACACCACTAGTATTAAAACCAATATTATTACACTTTGAATAAAGCCAAGCCAAATATTATTATTATTCTATAATTGTTACCATGTTTGGGAGGGAAAAATTTGTAAGCTCACGTAATATACACAGATATGAAAAATACATTGAATATGTATGATCATGTCATAATGTTATGATAAATTGCAGGGAAAAATTAATTGTTCACCATCATAAACTGAACGTTATCTACGAATCCATAATAAATACAGTTTTTAAATAATTGAATTTCATTTCTGTCATAATTTAAGTAAAAAATAGGTCTAAAAATCGAACACATTCCCGCCTGAAATGTATATTTAACTATATATATCGCTATTTCCGTTTCAACATGGCTATTCGTTTACATATGAAGCATGATTTGTCTGAAGCAAAAGAGAATGTGTTGCATTTAATGCCATGCAAGATTAACGGTGACGAGTCAGCGAATGTTTCCTCTTATTTTACACCGTATATTCGAAAAATTGACGATGAACGTAAGTTTGTTAAATGTAGACTTTCCTTTAGTGTAACTTGGCATTTATATACAAATATAATTCTCCAAACAATATCTTCGAATAGTATAAATACAGAAACACTGTGTTCATGTCAACAATTGAGGGATCATAAACTCTTTTTTTGAGAATTATATCATTGCTCTAAAGAAGTTTAAGGTTAAAATAGGAATTATTTTCTCTACAGATTATAATTCTTCATTTCGTGGATATCCACTTCAAGGCAAAAAGATAACAATACCTTCAGGATACAAAGGAATTACGTTTCTTGAACACAAAAAACCTGAAGTGGAAAATGTAGAACGCAATTTGTATTCGACAGGAACATTTTCATATTTTACATATTGGAATTATGATAAACTACCATCCAAGAATGATGCTTTAGCAGCAGCAATCGATTGGATTGACATTGCTGAAGCAGTAAGTTGCCAAGTAATGATAAAATCAAATGTTCTAATTAATTAATTGTTACATCTTCTTTCAGCTACATTCTACAGAGCCATAATTAAAATCATGAATCCCAACATAAGATATTATTATTGTAATTAAGTTTGTAATGATTTTTGTATTTTGATATAAAGAAAAACGAAAATAAATATTTTATATATATATTATAGTTTATTAACCATATTTTATATCATGAGCATATATTTTGTCGTACATAACAGACATCTTATAATTCCTTATGAAATATGTAAACATCGCAAATGATCTTTGGTTTAATTAGGAAAGCTGTTTCAAAAGTGTGCAGTCTTTTATAGGATAAATAGTACATTTGAAATTCGTTTTCTTATTTTTGTAAATATATAAAAGTTGCAATTAAGATGTAAGCATTATTTATCATTATTTTAGCACAGAAAATTTTTCCTTGTTATATGTGATACTGCTAAATATACTATACATATCTATTTTTTAATATTGATTTTAATGACATTAGAAATAGAATATTAATTATAAATTAACACTCAATGGAATATGGTTTTTAGTAAAAGTTATCTTCGTGTAATATTAAATAGCTGCTTGTTTATGGTCATGTTTGTATAAAATTCATATAAAATGCATTTGTTGAAACTATGTAAAGTACATTGGCAGTCCTACAAATTTGTAATGATTATTTGTAAGAAATATTGCATACATGCGTAGTTCCTACCATCATTTTTTATACATGCATATACGTACATAAATAGAAAAGTTAAGATAATTTTGTTTTCATGTACAATGGCAGTATTTAAAGATAAAAGAACCTTTCTCTCCAATGCCACAGAATGATATACTTCAAAATAAAAACCATCCAAAAGTTTCTCCTATTAATGTAACATTTGTAAATGTACCTCAAAAGAGGTATTAAATACGTTTTGGTATATAACAATACTAAAAATCACCTCAAAGTTATAAAACTTTAAATAAAAATCATTATAAAAAAATAACAGTGCTTAAAAACAAGTCTATAATATAAATTAAAATACTTTTGGTGAACAAGTACTGTAGTATACATTTATCGAATATTTCACTATAAAATATGTTCTTACTCCTAAAGGTTTTCTTCTGATCACCCTACAAAACCTATTTACAACTGCATTACATTTCTAATACTCAGCTAATCTAAAAATATGTCCACCATATATCACTTCACTTCATATTAGCAAAAGCACCCTAATGTTCGTTTATAAAATTAAGAAGTGAGTTAATGATATTTCGTGTCGCTAGTAAAACAAAGAAAATCACATTATTCTAAACATCGTTTTGTCAAGAAGTCATTTTGAAAGAAATATTCTTATATTGGTGCTACTATTCCATTTGGATGCATCTTAAATTACTAAAATTACATATACATAATAAATAATTTGCAATTTGTTCTACTATTGCACAGTGTTTGTTTTGTACCCTGATTTTTTAGGTGTGCCTCGTTTATCATAGTTGGGATTACTACTGAAATTAAAATATATATACTCATTGTTTAAAGTGACAAAACTTGGTAAGAATTGTTTGGCAGTAAACATGGTAAGTTTAAATGTAAAATCTGTTCTTATAACATAAAGTACATGTAAAACTCCTTATATTGTCCATATTGGCAATTTTTTCATAACCCTGTATCAAAGTTATCCTTTAATTAAATACTATATAATTATACTAGCACAAATATTTTTGATCTGTCTAATTCAGTACATAAAAAAAGAAGTTGAATAATTTTACTATCACATAACAAGTCAACATAAGTCTGACAAATTTCAGTAATTTGTATGTAGCTTATAATTAATTGTATTATACATATATTAAATTTGTGCGCTTTTAAAATTGCTACATAAAAATTATTTGTAAATCTGATTATGAAAATGTGCCTAATTCATTTGTTTGTTCTTGATGGTACTTGTTTTGGTCTTGTTGCTGTTTAATAAAAGCACTCAATCTGTTAAGCAAAAATTGCTTATCATGACCTTCTAGTACCAACTGATTCTTTAAAACTGTAACCATGTGCTGGTTTGCTACTGATACTGCGTAATAATAATATAGAAGTAGTATAAGGACTATAAAAGCTGGTAGACCAAATCCAGCAGTGCCAAGGAAATACAAAATCGACTGAAGCCAATCTGGGAACTGTGAGAACATTAAAATCAGTAAACTCCATACAGATTGAAAACCTCTGAATGGGCCACAAGATTTTGATGGCATTATTTCTGCAATAGAATAACCAACTGGGATCGTACACAAAATGAAAGAAATTAATAAAATAAACATAAAAAGTGAATGTGATTTGCTTGCTCTATAAATTTTACTTGATGGAGTACTGTTTACCAGACAAGTAAATTTCTTGATATAAAATAACAAAAAAGTACCAACTACTGTGACTAATGGCAATAAAGGTGCAAAAAAGCAACCAAGCCAACAAATAGTCTGTAAATAAACAACATCTAACACATGCTTAGGTAAATCAAATTCTTGCTCTCCAAAGAATCGTAGCACTTTGTTTTCTGTATGCTTTGCTATTAACGATCTAGGGAAATTAACGAAAAACGTCATGATAAACTGGAGAAAAATATCAGTAATGTAAAGCTTGAAAAATTGTTGACCAACAAATGTTTCCCAACACAATGGCCGTCGACTAGCAGTATTAGTACACTCGTTGTCCGGTATTTCGTTTGCAATTAATCTGTAAAATGATGCGAGTAGAACACCGAGAGCAGAAAGCCGTAAGAATATAGTTCTGAAAAGAGTTATGCGTATAACGAATGTTGGACTATAATTCTCTAGAGTTACCAAGTATCGAAATAGAAATGGTACTGCAAAATTTAAAGCGACGATACATGTATATGGAAGAAACTCGAAAAATAACTGAGCGATTTTGCTTAATGATACATATCCTACAGTGTAACTTTGAACTGCATGCTGTGAGACTTGATCGAACGAAAATTCAAATACGTAATAAATAAATGTGCCACAACCGCATAATACTGCCAGAACAATTAAATTAATGAACAAACGCATAATAACGTATTTCGTTTTCTCTTCTCTTGTTCGATTTTGTCTTTCCTCCTCCAATCTTTCAGTCTCTAAAAATCCTTTCATCTCGTTATATAATGCTTTATGTTTTACAGCTGCAGACTTTTCGTTATGTATACAGTAATCCCAACCACCAAAAATTAAATTGCAATATTTATAAAATTGACCTTCGTTTTCCACGACTCTCTGTTTAAAGCCTTTAGCGGCTGACTTAACAATCGCTACCAAACTAAGAATGAATATACCGATGGTAGCGCAAATATAAGATAGTGGTAAATTATAAAACATACCAGAAGTATCGTAAGAAATACGAGTGTACGCGCCGTAAAACAATAAAGTGTATTCTAAAATACCAGAGCCCTGTACAATATCTGTTAAACTGCTACTTCCCTCAGTTATATTCCAATACGCCTCTGAACAACAAGATATGCTGTGACTGTTGTTAGAATTTATGCACGACTCTTCTTCCGGCACGTCGAATAATATTGCGGGTAATACGATAAATAAGAACATAACCGAGAATAAAAGAACATTAAGATACATCAACCACTTGATGAATAAAAAGTATGCTACTATCCCCATTCCAAAATTTCCTCCAATCGTTTTAAGGCTATCATTCCACAGTTCCAGTTTCGAATATGCTTCCTTCATTCTGATGCGAAATTGTTGCCAAGCTTTCCTTCTTTGCCATTTCAATTGTTCAAAACCTTGCAACCTCAATTTTGTAGCACTCTGAAATCCATGGCATTTGTATTAGTTTATTTTAATTGTATGTATTTTAATTTATTCTTTTATCATTATATTTTTTTTAACATACTTGTAACTGATTCTTCAATTGTATCTTTTGTGCCATGCACACAGGCATAGCCTTGATTTGCATTATTTCTTCCCAAGTGCGTTCTTCGTTAGATAGATTCTCAGACAAGTCTGGTAACATAGACACAGCAGCATCATGGATATTTGTTGACATACGCCTGGATGTAGTTGTACCTCGAGATCTTGTACTAGTGCGTCTTCTCAATGTTGTCTTGGTATCATTACGTATTCGCTTAGCTGTAGCTGTTAGGAAAAGATATTGACATATTAATTTATTTGTAATTTTTATTATTTAAAAAGACTTACAATATTGTAATACCTACCAACACGGGACTTTTTACTTGGTAGCAGGGTGGCTATATGAGAAGGATCCCTTTGTAACACTTGCTGTAAATCTGCCTCAATAGCTGCAGGGTAACTTTCCTGATAAAATTCAGCACCGGCCTCTTCCCAGCCTTGCCCCCTGTCGCAAGCACGTTTTTTCCGTTCTCCACCAGACATCCTTCTTTTGTATTGACACTTGCAATTATATACGTGTAACTTTCTTCAGAAACCTTTGTTGCAAAAATTTAAATAGACATTATTCTAACATCTTTGTATGGTTATTTATCTCAATAATTCTTTAAGTAGACATTTAATATCACATACACGCACTTACAGATGACGTATACATGTGTCTATCAACAATCATTAATTCAAATAACAAACTATAAAATTACGAATATATTGATACATACACATTCGTGTATATTTACCTGAGATAAATCATTCGATCAAGTATCCTGCAAGTGCGTCATTGCTCGATGACACATATTTTCCTTTTATACTGATCAATAACAATGCTTATAAAAAAATAACGCTATGACGAACAAAATACCGACGTTTACAACTCGAATGACACATAGATTACACCGTTTTGTAAACTGTGACGTATTTAGAGGTTGCGCGAAATGTTTGAACGATATATTAAATCACATCAACGTTAAATTCAACATTTTCGTATATCGAAACTTTTGATTTTCGAAGACGAATAAAGCAGAATAAACACGGCAATTCATCCAAAAAACACTTATCGGCATTTTGTTTTCGCATATATCAAATTCGTTGTAGTCCACAGACGGCTGATAAGAGAACACTGAGGCATGAACTAAAAGGAGTGTAGGGGGTACTGTTCTAGTCACAGCTGACATCGAATTAAAAAAATTATTTTATTACTGTACAACTATAAATTGTTGAGATTACAATTAAAATTATTATTCAGCAGGTAAAAGATACAGAAATTGTTCAAAAATTTGTTTTTATATGGTTTTTGGTATGTCCA
Source organism: Hylaeus volcanicus (assembly GCF_026283585.1). Taxonomy (NCBI): domain Eukaryota; kingdom Metazoa; phylum Arthropoda; class Insecta; order Hymenoptera; family Colletidae; genus Hylaeus; species Hylaeus volcanicus. Next base: position 22,622,749 of record NC_071978.1, on the reverse strand, counting down.
TTCATACAGAATATAAATCAATACATAATTACTAATAATACATAATCACAATTTATGTTTAGTAAAATATTTTATACAATTAATTAAAATGATTAATTTTATAACCCTAGACACATTACATGACAGAAACTGTTAATTTCAATAGATTCAGTACTCTTTCATAATACAAAAAATTCATATTTACAAATTGCAAGTACAAATACTTAACCAGAATGAAACTAAGCAGTCTAAAATATAAATAATGATTGTAATTTCTATGAAACAATATAATTTATATATATTGAAAATAGTATCGTAATCTTTAATTTATTTTTAATTTAGAACTATCACTCTGAATTACTTTATATCTCGTATAGTACCTATTTAAATGTATGGCATGAAGTATATAAACAATTAAGCGTCAATATGTGATGTAGAAGTTAATATCATCGTATTCTTAGTATTGTCGTCCTCCTCTACCTCTGCCACGGTTATATCCACCGCGTTGATAGTTATCTGTGCTAGAATTATTTCCTTGATTCCATCCTCCTTGAACTCTACCGCCTCTACCTCCGCCGCTGGAACCACCACCTTGATATTGTTGTCCACGTTGATTGTCTGATTGTGAACCAGAGCTTGCATTGCTTGGGTAACAGTATCGATGACCACTTCCTGAATATTAAATCAATAATTTGAAATCTTCTGTCCTCATATTTTTTTTTTAAAGTCATTACCTCCGCTATCTTTGTTTTCTCCGCCGTAACTATTATTTCCACCTTGTCCTCTATAATTTCCTCCTTGTCCGCCGCCATAATTTCCTCCTTGGCCTCCTCCATAATTTCCTCCTTGGCCTCCTCCATAGTTTCCTCCTTGGCCTCCTCCATAGTTTCCTCCTTGACTTCCTCCATAGTTTCCTCCTTGGCCTCCTCCATAGTTTCCTCCTTGTCCACCCCCATAGTTTCCTCCTTGGCCTCCTCCATATCCACCTCCTTGACCACCCCCATACCCTCCCCCTTGACCTGCTCCATATCCACCTCCTTGACCACCCCCATATCCACCTCCTTGTCCACCCCCATAGTTTCCTCCATATCCACCTCCTTGACCACCTCCATGTCCTCCATATCCTCCTCCGTGTTTTCCTCCATGTCCTCCTCCTTGTCCACCAAATCCACTGCTATTAGAGGAATAATTCGAACTCTGAGATCCACTATCTCCAAAACTACCACCACCTCCATATGATCCATGTTTTTGACCTCCTCTATTATCATTAGAAAAAGATGCATTAGATCCACCTCCTCCGCGTCCTCTGTAACCACCTCCTCCTCCTCGACCTCCACTGAAATAAAAATATCGCGAACGTATATACATTTACTCCAAATTTTTTTTTCTAAAATTATTTTTGTTACTTTCGACTAACCCAGAAGTTGTAGGTCCTTGTACTCTATCTTTCTGCCATGGTGGCATTTCAGGTGGTGGTGGTTCTTGCTCATATGGTCTTCCACCTCTATCTGGTACTGTTCCAATGATAACCGAATTAATTTCGCTTCGAGTATTTTTCCTAACGCTCGCATTGCTTGTTTTCTCCATTAACGCAATGTCGTCTCTTGCGGCTAATAAATCAGCAAATGTAATATCGGGTTCTGCGCTTAAAAATTTCCTAGTGTCCTCGTATTGTTTATTTATTTCAGCTTCTCGACATTTGACCCTGTCTGACCACTACATACAAAAATAAAAAAACGTAAATGCCTTCATTTACATTAAACTATTTATTTATACTCACCAGAAATGATTGTACTGTTACATCGAGTCGTTTAAGTAACATATCGCGACGCATTCTATATTCGTCATGTAACTCTTGTTGTAGAAGTTGAAGATCTTTCCATTCCCTTTCTGTGAATTCTGTAGTAATTAATGGTTGACCCACAAGTTCAGGTGGTACTTTTTTTAACACTTCAGTTAGCTTGCCTTCCAGTCTTGTAAAAAGCTTTTCAACAGTAATATCATCTGGTGGTTTCCCAAAATTTAATGCTATTAACATGTCTTTCAGATCTTTGGCTGTGTCACTCTCCTCCTGCAAATAATATGGGTTATATTATTAAAAAACCTATAAGTATAGATCATCTTGATCTTATTTTTGTAATAGAAACTTACAACATCAACATCCATGGAATTAGAGGTCTTATGTTTTCGAAATTCTAGTAATCTAGAAGTCTTTAATTCTGCTCCCAGAAAATCTAATAAAATGTACCTATTTTCTTCACTTCCCAATCGGTTATTGGCATTACCAGACATTAGGGATTCATTCACACATCCTAATTCCTTTAAGAAACAGTTTAATTCTAATAGGAAAGAGCTAGAATCTTCCGGTGACATTGTTGGATGAACAGTTTCATCCATCTCGTAAAGTATTGCAATTTCATTTGTCAACCATGCTACAAATTTTGTAAATTGTGGCGATTTTGGGCCCTGTTTTAAGGCCGCTGTAAATTTATTTGGATCTGTTAACTCTCCATTGTACCTAAATAATAGTAAATTTCGTCAAATGTTAAGATTATATACAAATTTCATATTTAAAATATTAAGATTAACGAATAAATTTGTGTTATTTATGTAAGTTCATCTAGACGTTAAATTTCTTTTAAAAGTTATTAAAGGTTCAGTATTAGACTATAACCTCGAACTGCTTACCCAAGTTTCTGCAATTTATCCAACAATTTGAGTTCCATTTTGGTGAGTCCTTTGATAAATAACCAAACTTAATTATTACTAATTATAAAATTCATCAATAAAGTAAAAATAAAACATATTTACAATGAAAATGTAGAAAAATGAAGTGTAACGTACTTTCTTACCGTATGCAACCGTATGTGTCGTAACTGTATTGATGTGTATGTGCTGTCATGCCGGTCATGCGGTCATGCACAGTACCACACTTGATCACAGACATACTACTTCAGATCTATAGATCATGTAAAATATATAAGCTAAACTGAAAAAAAATTTTTTAGATTTCCATGGTTCTTTAAACTATATATGATTACAAACTTATTACGAGAAGAAACAATGAAATATACAAAAAGATTATACTATTCGTCTTATCTTTTATTTTTGTAATTTTTATGAAATAAATCATAAAAAGTAGGATTTCTAACAACTTCTATTATTAGTTTTTCTATGATTGTCATAGAAATGCAAATTTAAAATGCTGAACAATATTATTTAGTAACTAATAACTCGTTCGAATAGTTGATCCGACTATAAATAATTTAAAAAGAAAAAAATATAATCAATTATTCTTACATTTAAAAAGAAATAGAAAATAAATGCATACCAGAAATAATAAATTACATATTTCCGAATATATAATTTATGATTTACATTGTCATATTGCATAGTAAATTTACAATATGATTTATAACACAGCCTTCTCTTTTAGAATCGGTTATGTTTATAATTTTTAATTCCTACCAGAAAATCCGCAATAGGAAGAATGAAATAAAATTACACCATGGTTATAAAAGTAAAAATATGTAGATTTTTAGTGTATTACGTGTATCATACTTACAAAGTTAATCTTAAACTAATGGATAATTAACATTACAATCGTTATGTACAAATATTTTAATTCGATGAAATATATCGAAATAGTCGTGGTAAATATTGTTTTCTGAACTTCCGACATAGAAGTAATTATTGCCATTTGGATTAAATAATTTATTAATACTGGCATAACTTTAAATGCCAATGATTCTCGTAATCATCGCCAGTAATTTTACATTTATATATTTCCAATATTATACAATATTGTTTATACAATGTTAATAAATCATACAAATATGACATGTTTCATCTTAATAAACATTATTGAATTTTACACCTGCTTTTAAGTACATGGACAAAATAAAAAAATGTGACAAATTTATTTATAGATTTTGTTAACAAATGATAAAATTAGATATTTTACTAGTATCTTCAGCATAACATTGAAAAAGCAATTTTATAATTTAATACCCTGCACTTTTATAATACAGAAATTGAAAACTTCCGTAAGCATTGTGAGTTTTTGTAAAAGTTTTTCAAAAGTTACATATGTCTCTTAAAATATAATAAAATAATGTACACAAAAACCTATTTAATACATATTATTGTGCACATCAGAATTCAGTTTACAGGACTCTAATTGACTGGCAACTTGTACATTTAGTTAGATGTATACACATAAATATTATTCTAATATACATTTAAATTTACTTCCAATGGTGCTTTGGCAAATAAATTTTCATAGCACCATAAAAGTGCAATTTCATCGTGAAGCATGTAATTTTAGCTAACTTTTGTACTACTTCAACCCATTTATACTTCAACCATGAAATGCAAAATATTAATTTTTGTCGGTAGAAATTCAATAATATTTCTGAATGAAAACAATTTTGCTAAATATAATAAATAAAAATGTTTTTCTTTCATTTCTATAATATTAATCTACATATTCAATATTACACAAGTCAGTAGCTTAATTCAGTCATTTTTTCAAAATGAAGTTAACGAGGCTGTACAATTTTGTAATATTTTCTGACTGATAAAATCGGTCAGTTGACAAATTTTTGTATTCTTACAGTTTGTACATATCAATCTAAAAAACCTGAATTTTGAATTTCACGCTTATCATACAATCGAATAATTAATTCTCTATATTGCCTTCATAGAAGGACTCACATTTTTCTAACAAACGTAGAACTGGATTTATGTTATAAGGAAACAAAGCCTTAGATACTAATCTATCAATTGCTAAACGAAGTCTTATCAATATTGTCATGGTGTTGTCTAGCTCTCTTCCACAACAAGAGACAAACTCTGTCCAGTTTCTTTTAACATATTTCAAGAATCTCAATAAGTATAATAAGAAACAGGTTTCGTTGCTAACGAGTAAATCTAGAAGAACGTCTGGATCATGTGATACAGCATGTACAAATTGAATAAAAGTTAGAGTTGGACTGAGCATGTGACCAAGATCGTTTTGTGGAGGTCCTCTATAAAATAGGCCAACAGCTACATCCAAACAACACACCATTCCTTCAATCAGAAAGTCATCTTGATCATGGAACATTTGTACAACCCACTGGGATAAAGGCATTTCAGGATGAAATGGCATTAATGTTTTTACACACTGATCCAGTTGTCGTAAAACTTCTCTTATGCTTCTTTCAATAACTGCCATATCAGCATCAAGATCCTCTGCTTCAGAACCCAGGGAGGAGTCACTAGAATCGCTTCGTGTCTCTTTAACAGTCACGGCAACACCTTTTAGAACTAAAAGCACGATCTTTTGCAAAAGAGGACGATCACCTTCTCCTGAACCTCCTCCAAATCTTCCAGAACCATGTCGATATGGTAAAGCATCTAATAATCTCCAATCTTTTACGGCACGCACAATGAAGTGTGCAAGAGAGCAAGGCTCGTCTGGAAGTACATCTTGCAATGCCAATGTGCTTCCATAACATAATACTTCGTTAAATAATCCAAGTAGATGTCTCCAAATCACACCAGGAACATTGGCATTCAAAAGTACAACCAGATTATCTAACTGAGAATAAAAAAGCTTGGTGTCAATGACAGACAAATTAGCTTTTACGGAAATAATTGACTCCCACAAATCAAGAAATGTGATAACAGCTGATTCGTGTTGAGGTGTGTACGAGCTCAGAATGGCATCGAATTTTGATACTAATATAGTCCATTTAGATTCTAATGCTTTCACGCACATCGCTTTTACTGGTGTACTATCAAAACTTTCTGCATCTGAAATTGTTATCGTATTACAATGTGTTGGTTGTGTTATACTATCTGTATCCTCAAGGGGATGAACACTGCAGTCCTTATGCTCTACAACTCTTTTTACAACATCCAAAGTGAACAACATTTGACTTGGAGAATGAGTATTCACCAAAGATTGCGTAAGTCTCTCTAACCAAGCCGTATCAATATTTTCCTTTGTTACAATAAAAAAAGATGCGAGAACTCTACTAGCAGTAAACGATATGAATTTGTTTGTTGTACACGATAGGTCAATTATTTGATCTATAATGCCATGCTCGTTTCGCGCCAGCGCATCACAAACATCTACCACTCTTCTACACATTAAACCTCTGGTGTTTTGCTTGATAGCCAAATCAAACAGAAGCTGTAAAGCGCTTAGAAATTCTAAAGTTTGATCAGGTCCCCACTCTGATAATAACGAAGATCGAAAACTGCCATCAGCTGCTTCCACAGTAGCACTAGTGAACGGTTTGCGCAAACTGCTCTCAGGTATGTTACATAAGCATTGTGCCAACAGGCTATTCTGAAGCTGCTCGATATCCGATAACGTATTCCTCTCGACATCATTATTTTCAATGCGTTGTTTTTTCTTCGCTGGTTCCTCCATCGTGTTGTTAGGAGGACAACAATAACAGTGCCAAAGCACCATTAGCAGCACTATACTTGCTGCTTTCTGTTCTTGGTCCGCAATGTTCTTTCATCAGGTAATCTTCATAATACGTACAATGTGCCAATGAACAAAATACCATATAAATAATGGATGTGACACAGCATACATTAGCTTATTGTATTTATGTAAGCCATAAATATTTCAGCAAATACAATGTACCTGTATTGACAACAACAAAAATTTCATAGGTACATAATACTTGCTTGTTATAAAATAATTTTTCAGATCGAAAAATGTGATAATAATTCGAAAATTTTGTCGAGTGATACTCTGAATAAATTATGATAACAGTAATAATATCAAAATAGATAACAATATTACAACTTACGCAAACAATTGGTTCACGCTTTAAATTCCAACACTTTGCGGATGTATGCAAAAATGTACATGTATATGTTTACATATTCATTCGTACAAAGATGTACACATATATTCGTCCTGCGTCGATTAATCGATCAATTAATGCACGACATCCTCTTAATTGGTTTCAAATTGCATTCTTTTCCAGATATGTTCGTAAAATACCAAGCATGAAGTGTTTAACACAGGTTGCACATGTAATATATAAACCGACGCTTGCTGATGCGATAATTTACACAGAAAAAGATTCTCTGCCGATACTTCGACGGACAGTTAAATATATCAGATGTATATCGGAGAGCACTCTTTCAGAGTTACACCGTGTTTCACTACTTAAACAGTGTAAATATATTATTGTTTGTGCCCGAAGAATTTCTTTTGACTAGGAAGTGACAGAGCACTCGACCACTTTGCCCTGTTGCCACGTATACATGCTACCGAGTAAAAATAAGAAATACGGTTTTAAATCGTTTAACCGTGAATGTATCCCCGTAAAACAGTTCATATCTTATGTCAAGCGGTAAAATGTTAATCCGATAATGCGTAAGACACGAATTTTTCATGTTTATTACGTATTTTTCGGGTGGCATCATGCAGAGCTGCGTAACACAGTAGCTCCTCCTCGCACATTCCACAATGTACTGAGTACGAATTATTCGAATTACTTGATCAATTGCATTGTAATTGCGATCAATCCTCGTTAAATATTCCGTAAACGACTATCCTAAGATTTTTCTTAATAAAAGTAGTCGAAATCAAAAAATCGTGTAATAAATAGACGAGATGATCGGCAACTCTGCATCGACTGCAGCGCCACGCAGTTTGTGTATGTTTGTCGTGTAATTGGTATTTTAATGATTCGTCTAGTTTACGCCTAATTATCTTTTATATTTTGTACAGATATACCAGCAGGAAAACATTTTAAAAACATCTAGTAGTATAAAATATTGCTATATTTATTTAATACGAACAAAGTATAACAATACTGATATTGCATAGTCAAATTCATATTTTCTAAAAGTAGATTCTAAAGTTGAACAAATCAAACTACTCTATATAGAAACAAATTGCTTGTAATATGAGCTTTATAATTCATAATTGAAAGTTTTCAACATTAATTTAACGATTCGATAGGCTTTATGTACAGGTTTTTTTTTTTATATAATATATATAAATATGATTAATTTGTTGAATTATCAATTTTATTCTTATTCAAACAAGAATTGAATATGTATTTTCGTTTTAGATTGTTTATGAAAATAATAAAGATCAACTTTTCCAAAAACCTTCAGCCATCTTACTTTGGTCATATAGTGACGCTGTCTGTGACAATTATTTGCATAAATCACCATTTGGATTTGTAATAAATTCGTTTTTCAAGTACAATGTCTATTCTACCATTTGCTGTCATAGTACGCATTTGAATTTTTCCGCGCATTTATTTCTCTCTATACAGGGTGTCCCAAAAATGTTGTAACACCTTGAAAGGGGCGTTCGGGAGGTGATTTGAAACAATTTTTTCCTTAGGAAAATATTGTCCGAGGCTTGGTTGAGGAGATATTAACAGAAAACCCCGACGTGGAGCGCTCGCAGCAGCGTATGAGCGCGGCCGCCTAGCGCGTAGCCTTCGCTTGCGCGTTATGATTGGTCGGGATTTTTTGTTAATATCTCCTTAACGAAGCCTCGGACAACATTTTCGCTAAGGAAAAAGTTGTTTCAAATCACCTCCCGAACCACCTCTTTCAAGGTGTTACAACATTTTTGAGACACCCTGTATGTTTCTTCATAATCATGAACGAACGAAAGTGATCAATGATCATCAATGTGAACTCGCCTTATCGTTACATATTTCAAGTATGGCGTACGACCTATCTATATGTTGAATTGTCATAGATACTTTCAATGACGTAGGTCTGCCATATTTTTTTTCTATATGGGGCCTGCCAGGGGGTCAGCCAAATTGTTGGGGGTTTGGAGGTGGCCATGCAAGATGTTTTGTGATAATCGAATGGTGCGCATAATAAACAATTAAAGTAATATAATAACGAGGCGCGTCGTTTCGGCAGATATGCTCGAATCGTTCGTGCAAACGGTCCGGATCGGCAAGGGAAAAGCCTTTCACTCAAAACATCCTTCTCACATGCGATAGGAATTTTACGTCACAAATTTTGATTCGGGACGAAGTGTGCAGTGCCGCGTTCGAGGTTATAACCAGAAATTGGGACAATGGGCTTTTGAGATTCGCCTACGTTTCATCGTTTAATTATCGCATCAAACAATTCCTGTATAGTTTTGCTATGCGATAACCGATTCGTTCTACGATACGAGTTGTCTTGGTGATTTTGTTGAATACGTTGATCGCGAATGCGGTGCCCTACCCCGTTGCACTATTTTTGTCTGTACGTTTTATTTACACGTATTTCTCTTGTTGCGTGTTTTCTTCGCCAAATATTTTGGCTATCTTTGTAGCAGTTACGTAATTTCCGACGTGAGTAATTCCGGCACCATGGCCGATGATGAATTAAATGAAACTCGATTGTTTTACACGTAGTGGCGTGTGCGGACATATATACTACGTAAAGTTAAAGGGAATTGATTTTTGACATTCTTTGCATAAGGATAAAGAAAACGTCGTGAGATTGTTGATAATTCGCTGGTAATATGAACGGAAAACTACTGCCACACTGTTGTAAACAAAATTAATGTTTAAACAGTGAAAGTGATCCTATTTAGATATGTCTATTGGAAATTATCTTCTTAAGGTAAATGATTACTGTGCACTAACACTTGTACATCATTTTTATGTTGCATGTTTTTAAATGTCTTGGAGTACTTGCAAATGTAAAAGTATATTTTGCAAAATATTTTTCCTCGGAAAGTTAATTTTTTTTTCTATAACTAAAATTAATTCTATGTAACTACAAAACAAATTGTAAATAATTAAATGTACCTTCATTCCAACTATATTTTATATCTTTAATAGTATGACAGTTATTAAAATGATAAAATTTAAATACACAATTATGTGTTACTTATTTATAAAGCAGTTTAATTAAATAAAAACACAGAAAGGCCGCATTGTGACTTTGTTATGTATTAAATAGTTGCATGACATTGTTCACAAATATTTCATTTATTATATTGTATGCGTAAAATATAATAATGATACTAAAATATTTTAGGAATGTCATCACATCATAATGTGGTGGTTCATGATACTATTGAATAATATTGTTAAGAATGACAGAAGTAGTATCCAAAGATTTTGGTAAGGGACATCCTTATCGAAAAAGAGACATGTCAGATTCGTCGCAACATCAGTATAATCAACCTCCTCCTGATATTATGCCAAAGGGGCTGGCAATCAATGGTATGTTACATTATATATACGATAATAAAAATGTTGAATAATTGCATATATTATGATATAATATCATTGGAACAACCGTGCAAAGAAATAAATAAAAGGTACTTTTAATAGGCATAGGAGGAAGGTTACGCCAATTAGAAGCCCTTTTTATGGGTGGTCCTGTACAAGGGGAAGGAAGAACAGGACGCACATTTTCTATTGAGACACTTATCGATGTATTACTTGTCTTATATGATGAATGTTGTAATTCTTCCTTACGACGTGAAAAGACTGTCTCAGATTTTATTGAATTTGGTATATATCTTTTTATTTTAAGGGGAAATTATAGTTATTTATTTTAGTTACAATTAATATGTATTTTTATAGTAAAACCAGTGGCTACTTGCATAAAGAGTTTGCAGTTGGCACGTGAGGACTTTGAAATACTAAAAGTTATTGGTAGAGGTGCATTTGGAGAAGTATGTGTTGTAAGAATGCGTGGTTCGGACAAAGTATTTGCAATGAAAATTTTGAACAAGTGGGAAATGCTAAAGCGCGCAGAAACTGCGTACTTCAGAGAGGAGCGAGATGTACTGGTGTACGGTGATCGTAGATGGATTACAAATCTCCATTATGCCTTTCAAGATGACAATAATTTGGTAATGTTTATAAATAATGTTCAGGAAAATTATTTAGACGTATATGAATGAAAATATTTCATTATTTTTAAATAATCATGTGCAGTATTTGGTCATGGATTATTACTGTGGCGGAGATCTGTTGACGCTGTTAAGCAAATTTGAGGATCGCCTTCCAGAAGATATGGCTCGCTTTTATATAGCTGAAATGGTTCTGGCTATTGGGTCCATACATGACTTGCGTTATGTGCACCGTGATATTAAACCCGATAATGTTCTGTTAGACGCAAATGGTCACATTAGATTAGCCGATTTTGGATCCTGTTTACGATTGTTTGAAGATGGTACGGTACAAAGTAATATTGCTGTTGGTACACCAGATTATATTTCACCAGAGATATTAAGGGTAAAATCGTGTTTCTGTACTACATTAAATTTTACTTCCATAAATTATTAATTATCTGTTTGTAATGGGTATTGAATTATACATTGTAGGCAATGGAAGATGGACAAGGACAATATGGACCTGAATGTGATTGGTGGTCTTTAGGAGTGTGCATGTATGAAATGCTGTATGGGGAAACACCTTTTTACGCGGAATCTCTAGTCGAAACCTATGGAAAAATTATGATTCATAAGAATTGCTTTGACTTCCCAACGGATGATATATATGATGTTTCTGAAGAAGCTAAAGATTTAATGAGAAAATTAATATGTAGCGCGGAATTTAGATTAGGTCAAAATGGAATTGACGATTTTAAGAAACACCCATGGTTTGATGGAGTAAACTGGGATACTCTTAGAGACAGTACTGCACCTTACATTCCTGAAGTTTCCTCACCAACGGACACATCAAATTTCGATGTCGATGATACAGAAGTTCGCAGTTCCGATGCTGTTCCACCAGCAGCGAATTCTGCATTTTCTGCACTTCATTTACCATTTGTTGGCTTCAGTTTTACCCAAGGAAGTTGCATATCGGATTTGGGTTGTTTGCCTGCTGTAACTCAAAAGGATAAGCGCGTGCAGTTGCTCGAAGAAGAAAACGCTCAGTTAACGCAAACCCTTGAGGAGTTAAAGAAGCAAATTAATACAAGTCATTCTCCAACTGGAATATCACCAGATTCTAATAATGCAACAAGAAAACTTCAGGATGAAATAAATACACTTACCAAACGCAACTGTGAGCTAGAGTCACAATTAAAGTCTATGGAGGTTCCACGCGAATTACGTAATCTTGACAACGGCGATATGACAAAACTACGAGAATTAGAAAAGTTAGTGCGCTCCCTTCGATCAGAAAAGGAGGAAGCTGTCAAAGATAAGTTGGACGCGCAAGAGAAGCTTAAGCTTCAGGATAAAGAATTAAAGGACGCGTTGACGCAACGTAAACTGGCGATGGCTGAATACACAGAAGTCACGGACAAACTATCAGAATTGAGACAACAAAAGCAAAAGTTGTCTAGACAAGTTCGAGACAAAGAAGAAGAATTAGAAGTTGTAATGCAAAAGGTTGATAGCTTGCGACACGACATTCGGAAAGCTGAGAAGTTACGGAGAGAACTAGAAAATCGAGTGGAAGAGGCAATGGCAGAAACAAGTAAGGAAAGGAAGTTACGAGAGCGTAGCGAAGAGTATTGTAAACAAATGCAAGAGGAGACTGAAAAAATTAGGCAAAGATCCATGGGGAATGACGTAAGTGCGAATCATGCGTTAGCGACGCAAGAAATCAATAGGTTAAAAGCTGAAGTAGAGAAACTTGAGGTTCAATACAATGAAAACATGAATCAACAACAGAGTAGGTTCAATCTCGAGATCCGCAGTCTTCAAGAACAATTACACGAGACCGAAACAAGACGAGATTTATTGGAAAGGGAAGTTCAATTAACAAAAGAAAAGTTGGATGCTGCAAGGTTGGAGAATATTACCGATAGCGAAGAAACCATAAATGAATTGAACAGACGTCACGAAAGAGAAAAAATTATGCTAGTCGAAGAGAACAAAAAACTAATGTTAGAACTTAACACTCTTACTGACAGTGTTAACAGAATACAAGGCGAAAGGCGACAGTTAGAAGAAGAATATGAAGAATTAAGGAATAAGAAAGAAGCGATCGCACAATGGGAAGCTCAGATTACTGAAATCATTCAATGGGTATCCGACGAAAAAGACGCAAGAGGATATTTACAGGTCAGTTTTTGTAAATTATACTTTCTTTTATTGAATTATGTTTATCGATCTTTCCTAATTGATCAATTTTAGGCCTTGGCGACAAAAATGACAGAAGAATTAGAATTTTTGAAACACTCTGGTGGCGTGGGTGGTGTTGGAAGTGGTTCTACAATGGCAGATAAAAACTGGCGAAATCGTAGATCGCAAAAGCTTGACAAAATGGAACTTCTTAACCTTCAAAGTTCTTTACAAAGTGAAATACAAGCCAAACAAGCAATATCCGAAGAGCTTACGAAGACTCGTTCGGATTTGATTGCTTCACAGAAGTAATTATCTTAATTTATTATCATAATGTTCTAGAATATTGTATATCAAAATCATTATGTGTTTACAGGGAACTAAGAGACTTTCGACAACGGTTCGATACACTCACGCATGAGATAAAACGCAAAGAAATGCAAATAAAAGAGTTACAAGCAAGACTTGACACAGGCGACGGCTGTAAGTACATTTTAATTGACAATGCTAAAATTTATATCGTCAATCATATTACATTTCTTTTATCGATATTTCTCACGCTTATATATTTTTTAAAGTGAGTTCTTTAGACAAAGGTCCGTGAAGGTTTAAATAGGTGATAAGACTTTGAAAATTTATGGATGACACATATATGGTTATTTGTTGCTGTGTATGATGATCTTTTTTTTAATTATGTGTCCTTATAGACACGATTAGAATTTAACAATTCCCTTAATCTTTCTATTAAAAGTAGTGCTTCTGAGAGGTATAGTTACTTATTATTTATTTAAATTCTGCATTAGGACAACTAATGTATTTACATTTAATTGGTATGATTTAGTGTGTGGAGACTTTTTTTTTGTAAATACGATTAGGTAGATTTGGTGAATGTTACTATTACTAAAGTATACTACAGTATTTACATTTAAATATATTACAGTTACAAACATAAACTTAAGTGCAACATGTAGTACATAGACTTCACAACCAAGAATATATCATTTATATCGTACAAAGAGAATTTATATACTTTTGAAACATATCACATGTAGTAGGTGTAAATTGTATTTATACATATGCTGGCATAATTCAATTATTAATTGGGTGAAACACAGGGCACTTGAAATTTACCATGTGACATTTCGAGATTGTTTAATTGGCCTTATAACCACGAGGAAGTGCAAAATATTTTGCTTACAGTGTACGTACTATTCTTAAAACATCTCCACAAGTACAATATCTTTGTCCTGTATTGAAACGATTACGTACAATGTAAGGTATTTATATCTGTTAAAAATATGTAAATTACCAATAGATGAGATCGTTGCTACTGGGATATCTGTCCAGCATAGTAATTCGGTTCTCCGGTACGGTATGCAATTCTGATTTCTAGACTACAAAGTGCCTCTGTTTATTGGCGTAACGAGCTGTGTCTGGGGCCTCTTGTTGCTCATCTTCAAACTGTATTTGTGACAGCTGTCCTATCCAGCAAAACGTCAAGCAAATCTCCAAACATCGTTAGCACCAAACCCCAACGCATCATCGTACATCAGCCGTCGTCACCCCTACCAGTAATGCGTGCTCCCCGCGTCACGACATGTCGCTTATTAACTAGATTCGTTCCCGTCAACACATTCATCAGTCAGAATGCCGTCGCCATCGTATCGCCACCTGGTAAATGAAGTGGCACCAAAAACGCGATTTTGATTGACTGGTCGGCTGAGTTGCTAATTGCAAAGCACAGTGCTATGTTTCTTAACTTACTGACACACGAGTCCACGATGCAATGCCAACATGAATGTGAACGTTGCGTAGATTTCAAAACAAACATCAAATTTGCTAGAACACTGTTTCTGAACTTGCAGACTTCTGGGGACTCAACAGAGTTTAAAAAACTAGCTTAAAATCATCCATTGGAAAGTTCTCTGTTGTTAGCAGTGGAAACTGCTTCTTCATGATTCGTTACTTCTCATTTTGCTTCTATTAAAAGTAATACCAAACTAGCAAATTTTATTAAATTTCTCGAGTGCAATGAGACAGTGTTATCTGTAAGACTATAGTAAAGAATTGTTAATACCGTCAATAAAAAGAAATACTTAATTATTAAATGGTATTAAAAAGTTTCAAGGTGTACTCTAGGGGTCCGCGGATATGTGGAGTTTGAGAAACACTGTACTACTCTATTTGATTTAAAACATAGCTCTGTGTTGATTTTTATGTCTATTACCAAAGAAACCAACTATGTGTTTCCTTGTATGTTGAAAATAATCGTTCCCCAATTATGGATAGCGTTAGTAGATCTTCATCGTTTTTTAGGTGATGGTTGTCCTTTGTTAATCTTAGTAGCTGATAATCGTTCAGTTTTGTAATTAAATGATTAACAGGTATGTTGTGCCTGAATGTTTTGGGCTTTAGATTGTTTGATCTGATTGACTTTGGTACATTTTATGATATGCTTGCTATTTCTGCTGGTAAACAATTGAGTATCAATCCTTATATACACAATAACGATCACTACTTTAACAGACTTTGTGTGGTGCAAATTGCAGTGGAGTGATTACATTAAAATGTTTGGAAAAAGGTATTGCAATGTTCGCAATGATTAAAACATACTTGTATAAAAATGATGAACATAATTTCTTACTTTTTACAAGTTCATTCTAGGTATATCTTAACGAATAGTATATATAAATTTTCTATCTGTTTTTTCATTATTTTAGCAATGAAAAAATAATTACAATCTTGTACGATTTTAAACGAATATCACGAATTACATTATTATCTTCTTAATGCTTCCTTTCTCTATTTCAGTTTTAGAACGTCCTACATCTCAAATGTCATATTTGGAACATTTTTTGAAAGAAACAGCAAGCAGTACGCGTCATGGAAGTGCAGATAGCGTAGAAGCTGATATTGAGGATAATCGTGCACCAAGTATTTCCAGCAGTAAAAGTAATTTGTCCGAACTTAGCATTGTAAGTATTTTTTTTTTTTTTAACTGACGTTATATTAGATATTAATATTTAATTACACTTAATATTTATTGAATTATAGGATCCAACATCACCGTTATCTCATGAACTACTGAATAAATCGTCGGTGCCTCATGGGCAACCCAATCTTCAACCAAAACCAAAATCGCATCAATTTTTAGTACGAACATTCTCTGCACCTACAAAATGTAACCATTGCACTTCGTTGATGGTGGGTTTAACAAGGCAAGGAGTAGTATGCGAAGTTTGCGGCTTTGCATGCCACATGCCCTGTTGCGATAAAGTTCCACCAATGTGTCCTGTGCCCCATGATCAAAGTAAGTTACACGCTATATCATTTAATTCGAAGTTTCAACTATTGAATGCAGCAATAATAAACTATTTTTCGTAGCGAAACGGCCACTGGGTATTGATCCCACACGGGGTATAGGTACAGCTTACGAAGGGTATGTCAAAGTGCCAAAAATGGGTGGAGTTAAAAAGGGTTGGGTTCGTCAATTCGTGGTCGTTTGCGACTTCAAATTATTTCTTTACGACATTTCACCAGATCGTAATGCATTGCCATCTGTGTATGTGTCACAAGTCTTAGACATGCGGGATGAAGAATTTAGCGTTAGTTCCGTTCGAGATTCGGATGTCATACACGCTACGAAGAAAGACATTCCGTGCATATTTAGGGTAATTTTCGTACTTTGGTTATTACACAGTATCTTTACTCGCTTCTGTATGATTTATTCTTATAAATTTCTTTAGATAACAACATCTTTACTAGAACCGCCTGGTTTAAGGAATCACACGTTAATGCTTGCAGACACTGAAAGTGAGAAAACAAAGTGGGTAGTTGCTTTGAGTGAACTGCATAGAATACTAAAGAAAAACAATCTTCCTAATACAACGGTAAGTCGAATTCGTGAATTAATAATATAAAAACGTAATGCAACTTTATTATATCGTCTATTGTTTCCACGCAGATTTTTAGAGCAAAAGAATTATTAGATAATACATTGGCGCTCATTAAAAATGTGATGTCAGGAGCAATTATTGATCCAGATCGTCTAGTCATTGGCACAGAAGAAGGTCTCTTCTGTTTAGATTTAGATCGTAGTGGTATGTTATATACTTCCATTGTATAAATTTAAAAAGAAGAACTATATATTAGTGTGTCTAATTTATGTCATATTTTTAGAAATTGCAAGAGTTGGAGAAGGCAAGAAAATATACTTATTGGAATATGTAACAGAAGAACAATTAATTGTAGTTTTAAGTGGAAAACAACGTCATGTACGGCTGGTTCCAGTACGTGCATTAGATGGAGATGAAGTTGAATGGATTAAAGTTGCAGAAACTAAAGGATGTATCACTCTAACAACGGGTGTAGTACGTCGTAGTCCGTTAACATATTGTTTGTGTGTCGCCATAAAGAAGCAGGTAAGACATGTTTTAATGTAATATTGCGGTATTAATGTAACAGATCTCATGTTCTCAATGTTACTTTCTCTAATTTAGAATGCATCACAAGTAATTATCTATGAAATAACACGTATGAAAACACGTCATAAACGTATACGTGAATTAATGTTACCATGCCACGCACAAACTTTACAAGTTCTCTCTGAAGGTCGCTTCTGTGTCGGATATCCTTCCGGCTTTTCCATCTACAGCATTTTAGGAGACCATCACCCTATTTGTGAGCATAAATATAATTAAAAAAAAATCATATGCATATTTAATACGCGGATAATATATTAATTCTTTCTTTCAATCCAGCATTGGTCCATTCTGAGAATACACTCTTAGGTTTTCTCACGTACAGTGCTGTGGATGCTTTACGTTGCATTGAATTACCACGTGGTGAATTCTTATTAGTCTTCCATACATTGGCAGTATATGTCGACAGCCAAGGCAGAAAGAGCCGAGATCGTGAAATTATGTATCCTGCTGTTCCTACAGCAGTTAGTAAGTATACTTTTAATGTTAAGATTCAAATTTGATTATCACTATGTACTACATTCGTTTATATTACAGGCTACTGTGAAGGTTACTTACTAGTTTATAGTGAGACTCACATCGACGTGTTTGATTGTACAACTGGAGACTGGTTGCAAACACTCAACGTAAAACGAGCACGACCACTGAACACTTCCGGTTCTTTAACGTCGTGTGCCATTAACGATATGCCGCATGTTATTTTTCTGAGCAATTTACACCAACGTGAGTATATTTTGTAAATATAAATTAGTTTATATCTTACTGAACATGATATTATCAAACGGGGTATGAATTCTGTGCGGTACAATAGGAGAATTACTCAATTTAACACCACTAGACGCAAGCGGTAGACAAATGACAAGACCGCGACGAAGATTTTCATTAAGAGAAGGAAACAGGGCTGTTCGCCCTACAGACAGACGCTCTAAAATGATATCTGCTCCGACGAATTTTAATCATATCAGTCACATGGGTCCAGGTAATGGAATACAGGTAGGATCTTACTTCAATTTCATTAACTCCGACTATACTCCTACTAATGCACAAACTTCTCCATACATGATTTATATTTCATTACAGATACAGCGATTACTAGATTTGCCTACAACACTCGAAACAGCCGATCAGCAACACAGTGGTCATCACAGTACTTCTCATCTTCACAGTGGTCAACAAAGAACAGGAGTTTGTTATATTTTTTCTTGTATATTGTATATAATATTATTCCTGACGTCGTATTCATTTAATTTTTTATTTAGTTATACGGTCCTGCATATCAAACGCCAAGCAAACCAGCGCCGTTACCTCCCAGGCACCCTCCTTCTGATACGCGACGACTAAGTTCTCATATATCTAGAAATTCTGGATACTCTCCGCATAATGGTATATTTATAATTCTGAATTTTTTTTTTAACAAACTTATTTCTTCTTCTTTCTTAATATATAAAACGTGATTTCTCTTAGGCTCAACATCATCACGTAGAGGACCGGCACCTCCACGGCCAACTGCTACTCCACCTTCGTTACCACGTACTCCTGTGGACCAAGTTGATTCAGAATCCGTACATCTACGATCACATACTCCACTATCTCTTGGTAGTATCGCATCTTTACACGACAAGGTATTTATTTTCTTGTTTGTATTAAATTAAAATTAATTAATCGAATACGAAGATTTATGGTTTCGTTGACATAGGAACACACCTCTGGTGGTAGTCCTAGACATTCAATAGCTTCAAACAACAGTTCAAATCCATCGACGCCTCCAAGTCCCGCTCACGATCACGGTTCGTCTTCGTATGATTCGTAAAAAATTGAACACTTTTAACGATACGGATATAAGTTACTGTAATCGTGTGATAGGATTACAGTATTTATGGTAATATCTTTACGCAAAACGACATTCGTGTTTGTTTTTTTTCAGCTGGAAAGTTATCGCATTTCTTTCTTCTTCCTCCAATTTTTGTGCAATAAATTTCTCAATATTGTGCATTTCGCTAAAGCATATTAAAAATGTACAACTAAAAGCATAATATTTTTTATGTACAGCTGGATCGAGAAGTTGCACATTTTAAGATCTGATGAATACGTTATTTTAAGTTGAATTTTGACTATGCATTGCAATAACTTTCTGGTAATCGAGAATTTATGCATAATAAGTTATATACTTAACAAGGCAATTTATAATTAATATAATGATAAATTATTGTAAATAATTTGTGTTTGAAGATCAACGAGCCAGCTTTACGATGCCATATATTACCGAAGTAGGTATCGTTTCTTTCGTTTCTTCTTGAATTTTAATGCAGATTTTGTATGCATAATTTTAATTTTTAATCATTGCGACTAACTTTCTTAAATTTAACGAAATCGAAATCTCAGTCAAATTATCTAGCAATAAAAGAATTAATCTACTTAATCTATCGTACCTACTTTTGAATCTAGGTATAAAAGAATAGTTTCGAGTAAATTATATACTTAATCATTCTTAGCAGCATAACGAATTTCGAAAGATGTGAATCGATCTGATGCCTTATGACTAAATATTTTCTATTGCGTCATAATGCAGTAAGGTGCATCATATTATTCAGCGTGTGAATAATAGAATAATCGTGCAATGTATCGGAAGCTCCTGCTGATAATAGATAGTCATTAAGCAAGGTGGCTATACATTTTTACACAAACAAACGAGTATTATAACAACAGTAAAGAAGCGATGTTGAACATTGATTTATCCTTACTGCAACGAAAAAATTTTGTTTCTCTTATAAATGTACGGTTTTCGCTATCATTAATCAGCAAGTAATATTATAAAAATTTATTTAACAGAAAAAATAATACGTTGATCAAGTATGGGATACAAGTGTAGCGCATAACGACTGACAACAGTATCGAAAACTAAACAAAGATTATAATTATACCGCTTAGTTCGAACCAGATAATCTTTTTGCAAGTGTTTTAAGACGGTACCATAAATGCCATACGATACTACAGCACCTTTATTACTTTTATATTAAAACATTTAAAAATTAACTAATCCAAAAAAATTACATGTTACTTTTAAATTGTAGTGACTACCTAACGGTTAATCAGTTGCATTCAATTCGTTTTATAGATGTAAGACTAGAGCGAACAAGAATGAAATTCCAACAAATACACAGACATCATACAAATTTTATATGTTTTAATGTATAAAATATATACAGTTTTCATGTACATTTATAAAAATTTGCTAACTATACTAGAAGAAAAGAGTTGGTAAAACAAAAATATCTGTCTCAGGATTCTATGCCAGTAGTTGAAAATATGGAATAACATTTAATGGTCAAGAATCCCGAGTTGCTTGATTATACAAAACGTTACGGGGATTGAATGTAGTTCTTTGGCTTAAAGTGTTTGGGCATGTCGTACAGTTGTATGAAGAGCCAATGATTAATACAGTATCACTTCAACTGTTAAATACACAAAAATGAAATATGTGTAAAAAATAATAATTCTGAATTTAAACCTTGCATTTGAAATTTTCATATATTTATAACGAATTTTAACGGAAAAAGTTTAGAAGCTATCGAAAATTTTATGGAATATTGAAAATGTTACTGGTAAAAATATTGACACATTACATTCCGTGTAATTCAATTTTTTATTTTCGTAAAACCACGTCGAATACGTATAAAAAAACCGAAGTTCCAACTCTTTGAAAATAAAGTCATCGTTGATAGACAACAATGTTAACATAATGCAACTACAATATGAATAATAATACCAAAAAAGAAAAACCATGAAACGTCGTCTTCATCAGATTTGTATAATGGTAAGACACGAGAATATATATTATAAATAAAGTATATATATATATATATATATATATTATATATATCGACGCAATAGGTTTGACATTCTTATATTACAGTATAGACGAAACCGTTAATAGAAGAAACGTGTTAATGTTATCGAACAAAGAAATAATAGTACAGGTATTGCTGTCCGTATCGGAATAAAATAAAAGTTTAAAAAATGAGTTCTAGAACTATTCTAGACGTGTAATCGAGGTATGTTTATAAATTATAGTAACGTACGTGTTATTGTACTTACCAACGGAAATCAATCATTTTCGCCTATCTTTCGCCATTGTTACTTAAGGGTTCTAAAATCAAAGACGCATCTGTTTGTCTTATGTTGCCTTGTCTTCGAACCAAGTCTTGTCTATAGATAATAACATACGAAGAAATAGTCACTTTGTATAGCATTGATTTTATATTTTTGTAAATAATTAAATTTCTAAATAAGCTCGCAATTTCAACTTGATTTTAGATCCTTTAATTCTTCTTGTACTTTTTTTTTCTTTTGTTTGGCGTGCACATACATATACACGAAACCGAAAATTTTAAGTACATCTTTTGTAATATGTAAAAAAAAAAGAACAACTGCGCAATAATTATGCTTTCTTTTTATGCGTAATCAAAATATACGACCGGCATTCTGCACGATAATAGAACGATAAAACGTATCCATACATAGATTGTATGATTCGATAGTTTACTTTTTTACGAACTGTTAGAATACTTTTCTGTAACCGTTAATAATGATTTATAATATCCCATTGGTTTAGTACCAGTGCATGTAATGACCTGACTATTAATCATCTTTTTTTTCTAGCAACTTAGTTTAGTGTATTCTATATTATGAACTTATTTATAACTAATATGTGCATTATTTACGATATTTATTAAAAACAATTGCAAGCAACTATTCGCATTTTAAATGGAGAATTGTATTTCGTTGTAAATTATTAAGAACGCGCTGTTACAGTGAGAAGAAAGACCAAACTTTTATGTTTATAAGATATAACCTCATAAAGAATGAGTTTTGTAGATTTGCTAATATTTATATTTTTTATGTCTTACATAATTTTGTTTCATGCAAAAATCTTCAACAATCGTGGGAGAATATATACATTCTTTTCTAAAATTCATTGTTCACTGACATATAAGGAAACAATACAATTTTCTTGTGTATAGGAAATATATTAATAAACTAAAAAGCTTGTACGTATCATAAATTATTTGTGAATACAATTTGTTTACTGGTTAAAAGTATTACGCGCTAATGACGGAACATTGAATGAATTATAGTATGATAAAGAATATAACCATAAAAAATGTATTGACTGACTGATGCAGTTTGTAATTCATGTAGGATATCCTTTATCTTTAGTTGTTACTGCAATGAATAAGGCAAATGGTAGTTATTAGAATTTTTATTATTTAAAAAGAAACCATTAACAGTAAGAAGAAATTCCCTATCAAAACAACAAACTGAAACGTCATTATAAAAAAGATCATTTAGAAAGTTACACAAGCTTTGTACTTATACTGTATATTGTGCTTTGTATTACTTTATTATTTTAGTATGCTATTTCTATATCGCGAAGTAATCCATTCTATGACGTTATATTCGTAATTAGCATAACCGTCAGTAAGGAATATACAACTTAATATGCTTTCATCTATAAGATATTGGTATTGACTAATCGTTTTCCATACCGTTTTCGCAAATATAATACATATTACTTACACTGGTAAGAAATTTTGTTTAAATATACCGCACAGAAGCATATAAGTTTAGATTTATAAACTTTATTATGTTGTATACATTAACATACTAAATAATTTCAGTATTCCAAACTAACTCTAAATTTTATCTTAAAAGGGATTTTCGTATAATGTAATTATTTAAATAAAATGTACTTAATATTTTCCATGCTGAGATTTTTTTTACAGAAGACGATGGAAAAATTATCCTAAAGTTTTTTTTTTTTTTACAAATTATCCACTCGAAGGTATTCACGCATTAACATTGAATATAATATATTATTTAATGATTAATAATATCTATTCGAATTATCTGCAACGTGTGAATTCCTAATATTGTTCGTAAAGATTGAATTAATAAAAAATTGAGATGGTACTAATTATTATTGAATTTTTATGATAAAATATTTACTAGAATTTATTTCCCTTTCAAATATTTATATCATAGTCAAATTGCTTTATGAATTTTTTTAACGCATAACATTATAAATTTGACGTCAACAACAGTTTTTATTAGCAACATTAGTAATTTTTTTTTGTATACCATACATATTTGAAAAGAACTCATTTGAATACATATCCGGCAAAAGCCTTTGAAATTATAATGCTTCTGTATTTAATCCTATGTTGTGCAAAATGCAAGAGCACTTTTTCAGAATTTGACCTCCGTATCATGTACTATCAATCAGAATATCTTACTTATAAAATTATGAACGTGATTCTTTTTTTTTTTATAAAAGTACTCGCGGAAAACACATTTTCATTAAATTATATATGAAAAACAAGTTATATGTAACTTGTTCGATTACGTATGAATGTTAATATTTATTAAATTCATTGTTCATTTAAAGGTTTTAACAATATTAATGGCAGCTGTACAGAGGTGTCATTTATATATATATATATACATATATATATAAATAAATAATATACACAATAATAATAAACGAGTAAAACAAATGAACGAATGTTTAGAGAAACATCACAGAATATATCTAAAATATAGTATACAAGTTGAATATGTAAATATATCATTTTAATGATTTATGCGATGCGCTCTAAAATCTTTGCACAAATATTAATCCTCAATTTTAATACAAAATAAAAGCAACTGCATGCAGAAAATCTCAGCCACAGAAAATTTTTATTAGAAATTTATGCGATTAACCGATAAACGAATTACTTCCAGTCTCTTTGCGGCTTTGATTTATATGTAATTACCTATTTAATTATATATCTATTAAACTTCGACTGTATAATACAACAAAGAACACACGCGACATTGTATACCGCCGTCCAATGTTTAGAAGACGACATGTTTGCAAGAAACGCAATTCTTTCAGCACTATTAATCACCAGTGGAATTCATTAGTACAATGTTAAATTTGTACCTCATTTTGACGGTTTTGTTTCTTGGATTCCATGATCCTGGCGATGTATATATTCACTGTTCAAACTTCCTTTGTTTGTTGCATAAATTCTCTAAAAGGTGTAACTCCTACGGCATTTTAGACCTCTCCTTTCCACAGAATGAGCCAAATGTTACAAGGAAGTATCGGAAGGCGGTGTGCTTTCATGATAGCTGATCAAAGAATGTTGAAGCGCGTCAGGAGTTAACCATTCCTTTGGTAAACAACGTTGAAGGAATGGTACACAAGAACTAAAGTACGCAAGACGATTTACCCAACCTGGTATTCCTTGACCACATAAAATCTGCAATTTAAAATAAAATTAATTAGTATAACTTCCATAGACAACAATAACATCACGATTTTATATACGTACGAGTGTAAGTTGGCTACTGAAGTGATTACAATTTTTGTTCATTAAATGATAACGATCGCCCCTAAAATCTTTTCCTAATTCAGCAACAATTCTGTTCACGTCTTCTTCCGTGAAATCTGTATAACCAATATGTACTGATTGCCTATAAACAAAAAGAACATGTTAAATAGAATTTACATAAATTTATTTTTCTTCCAAAAAGTACTTTGTGTTTAAAAAAATGTATTCACCTATATCTAAATTGATCTCCTAGTTCATCAGCAACACGCGGTGTAATTTCAAATATACCAGAAATTGGTCTAGAATGGCCTCCATATGCATATTCTATTAAAAAAATTAATATGTTTAATTATGTTTTCAGCTTTTACTTTTTTTTTTTTATGCATATATATGTACCTGTTCCATATATCTCTACTCCTGAATGAAACACACCCAATCCTATAGGTGTAGTATATTCATTCATCCAATACTGAAATATAGAGTTTGTTAATTCGTAGTAGTACTAATGAAAATTGAAGAATTTAGATTCTTACCATATCATAGACGTTAAGAATTATTGGCTCACGAGCCATTTTTGGTATTAATTCTTCACTGTCCTGTGGGGAACCCAGGCAACTGGGGAAGGAGAGATTACAACTAAGACCTGATGAAAACATCATAGAGATACTTGTACTCGAAGAGATGAACAGCAACACTATCTATGTTCCAACGCACCTAATAAGCAAATACATACACTATATACTGTATCTAAAGTAAGCAATTAGCCATGAATTACTACAAAATGAAAATTATGGCTGTTGAATATTTTTAAATTATTTACAATGTTTAACGAACACGTTCTTACAAATTTATATACTTTTATCATAAAGACTACATAAAAGAAAAGACAAATCTAATAAACCAACAGTAAAGTGTACATCTTTGTGTCATTTACAAATTACATTTTACATTATTACTTATTAATAATCAATAATTGCATGCTTTCTCCATAAAATCATGTTAAAATATGCAAGATTGGATGCATTCCTTTAACAGCAACTTATACAAACAAAACCATAATAAACATTGTACTATACAATTTGTTAAAATTCATATAATAACAATACTAATATCAAAACATAAACACTGTGACTCAATTTTGTGACTTCAAATTGCTATGTTTATATTTGCAAATATTATATGCAGAATATCCGAATACATATAAAGTTAATTAATACTATAATTCGAATATGATACTATGAATAATCTATTTCACAAGAGGATAAAAAAAAAAGAAGATGAAATATGAATCATCAGGTCAAAGGTTCTATATCACAAAAGGAATCGAAATAAATTCTATTACCTAAAAACAAAGGTTCCAGCTTCAATACGACCTCATTTCTTTACGTTTCGTCGTAAAATAGCTTAGTACACGTCAAAACTTGAAATTTTCACAGCAGTGTTGTTGATATCAAACAATAGACTAAATCATCATCGTACGATTTCAAACAACTGCGTCTTCGATTACTTGGAAAGCTGATCTTCCTTTATTCAGTTATGATAATTTTCCCACCGATTATGAGAACTCTTTAAACATTTATCGACGGGGGACACTTAACATTTTAAACTTATGAAGATTACTCGGAAATCGCATACATTGTGTCAGTACGAAATCCTTCCTCACCACTTAAAAATCATGCTAAATAATCAACAAAAATCTTTCTTTGAAGATTCGTTGACACATCCCAGATGTTTATCGCTTATTTTTAGTTACAATTCAATTAATTGTACACGCATAAAGACCGCTACATTACATTGTTTTAAAGGAATTTACACAAATTGTTTATAGCCAGAGACGATTGCCATTTGTCTGGTGATACCGTGCAAATTTCTCTAGATAAATGTTAAATATAAAACTATACATTTTTTCAGTACTCCCTTTGTACGTAAAGATATAAAACTTTAATACAAAATTTAATTTCTTATTTTATCATTTTTCTTTTTTTCTCTTATCATGTTTTTGAAATTCGTTACTACTCCTTGTCTATCCTTTGATCATTTACGTTCCATATTTTAATAATAATAAAACATTATCAACGATGGGTACAAGATTGCGAATAATATATATACATTGATAGTATTAACATTAATATTAATTTAATACTTCCTAAATACTACCAAATACTACCAGTAAGAAAAGTAACTATTCCACGACAAATTTTGAGTGTTTTACGGTTGAGGTCGCTGGCCTTCATTTATGTACCTCGTTTCAGTTTACTAATTTGTTGTTAATGTGTGAGAATTTAATAATAAATTGTCTATATTCCACGGACATAGGAATATAGGGACCGGGCAATGGTAGGCAAGGGACGTGGTGCGGTATGAAGCCAAGGGGGGAGACCCGTCGGCCAATTTACAACTGGAAGATTAAATAGAACTATAATTGAAAACAGTGATGGGCAAAACCCTAGGCTTCGAATAAATCTGAAGTTTGCCGATGTGTTTGTCTCTTTTCCTTCTTTGGAAAATGTTCTAAAGAGGAAAGGAGATAGACATATCAGCAAACTTCAGATTTATTCGAAGCCTAGGGTTTTGCCCATCACTGATTGAAAACATGGTTATATGTTTGCAAATAAATTTTTAGAACTTTAACACTTCGAATATCTAATTTTTCGATATAGTATGCTACTTTCTGTAATCTACCAATGGTTACAATGTATCCATGACTTTCTCTTTAAAAACTGTTCGAATAACTAAGCTAATACTTTACATATGAATATGAATGTTAAAGGTGGTTTAGTAAAAAATTATTTGTTGTTTATGTATAAATTTATTTATTTCAGAAGTAAATATGGTCGCATTTTATAATAAATCATCAGGCTTCAAACATAGTATTATTACGATTTTCTAAAACAATGACATCATATTCACTCTCGAGGAAATTTTCCTTTTAATTTCCCCTCATTTCAGTGACATTTCCCTTTAATTTCACTTCATTTCGTGACACATTTCCCCATTAACTTCCCTTCATTTTCTGGCACATTTCCTTTTAATTTCCCTTTATGCCCTATGCCAGTTTCCTATTATTCCTATCTCCGTGCTTTATTTAGGTAAATGCAGAGCCCTACAGGCTTTTTGTATCAGCGGCGCCCTCGGTGGGAAAACGTCCAAGTTTGTAGTGGAAATAGTTCCCACTGTTGCTGGTAGATGGCGCCACTAAATACAGGATCGATCACTAAGACTGTATTAAATAAATATCCATAACAATAACTGAATATGACATCAAAACTAATATACTGTAGTATTATAAAGCAAAGAATCGTATTAATTATGCATTTATGCAAAATAAAAACTAATTAAAAAAAAGATGTTGTTCAGTGGCGCCATCTTATATAAACGGTGGAAACTATGTTCACTACAAGCTTTTCCCACCGATGGCGCCACTGTTCCAAACCCACTGAACTATATAGTTGATATATATAGTTTATTGAATATAACGATACAACTAAGGTCCACCTCATTACTACATAGTACAGTGGGTGTCCATAATACGGTTTTGAGGTTCAAGGTTTGAAGTAGTTAATAATTGAAAACCATCAATAGCAAATACAATTTATCGAAGATAGTTTAATTCTAATGTCATCATATAATTAAGCGTATTTAATAATGTTTGGAAAGAAATAGTATTCGATTCTTTTTGACACGTTGTACTAACCTACTTCGTCATTTCATCAAGCCGGCTCAACCGAGTTGTAACGTATGTAAATTAAAATAGCAATAAGTCTGACAGTATTCGTTTTCTATTTCGTATTATACGAAAACTTATATAATTATTAAATTACCAAAACTATTGGTTATAACGCTTTTAATTACGCGACCGCTAACGTTTTTTAATGTTCGAATTTTTTCACTCCGATTTGTCATGGTTTCTTTGATATAGATTTGTCATTTTAATTACAAAGATACATACATTGTATTGATGATAATAGGAAAAATAATTACAGTTTATTAACTAATTTAATTAAATATTACAGAAAAGTTATTTAAGAAGAAAAGAAAGGGTAATGTTAAAAGATACACCAATAGCAGTCACTAGGGATATGTGGTCAAGTAAAGAGTAAAGTAGCAAAAGATTACTGTAATGAGTGCCATGGGATCGGATGTGCAAGGCTCTCTAAAAGAAGCCTTGTACGAAACATTAACTGGAATTCTGTCTCCACATCGAGAGACTCGTCAGGCAGCAGAGCAAAGAATCCAAGCATTAGAAGTTACAGAGGAATTTGGTATACATTTAACAGAATTTGTGGTAAATCCCCATGGACATTTACCTATAAGACAATTGGCTTCTGTACTATTAAAGCAGTATGTTGAAACACATTGGTCTTCCGTGGCTGAAAAATTTCGCCCACCTGAAATAAAGCATGCCACAAAAGAAAAAATCAAAGAATTACTGCCTCTAGGCCTTCGAGAACCTATTAGTAAGGTAATTAAAAAATTTGTAAAAATTCTTGTTGTTTTAATCAATTTAATTATTTTATTGTGAATGTGTAACAATTTCGATTCTAGGATTGGAGTCATTCTCAGTATATTTGATTTGAACAGGAATTATAATTTAGGGTTTTACAGTCCAAAATAGTATATATTTGTAATAAGTTGATTAGATCAAGTAAAACAACTGATGAGATTTTCTCTAACACAAACATTAACCAATGTCACTTTTTAGGTCATTTTCATTTACAGTAAGTGTTCTTTCTATTTCAGGTACGTACAGCTGTGGCTTACGCGATATCAGCCATTGCTCATTGGGATTGGCCAGAAAATTGGCCGGGTTTGTTTGATATACTTGTTAGTTGTTTAAGCGGAGAAAGCGAATATGCTGTGCATGGAGCAATGAGAGTTTTAACAGAATTCACGTCTGATCTTACCGATAATCAATTGCCTAATGTGGGTCCAGTCATTTTACAAGAAATGTACAGAATATTTCAAAGCGAAAATGTAAGTGCTATTTTTTGGTAACTTTCTTCGTTATAATAATTATTATTAATGTATAATTACCATTTATTTATGTTTTAGCAATATTCTATTAGAACTCGAGGTCGCGCTGTTGAAATATTTACAACAATTACGACACTGGTCGCTGCTACAGGCGTGTATCAGAAAGGATTCACAGAGCAATACCTGCAACCAGTTATTCCCATGTTCTGCGAAAAGTTTGTTCAATGTTTAAGAATGCCTGATGGTCCAACTAGTGATAGCGGACTTAAAACTGACGTTATCAAAGCTATAAATTGCCTTGTTACTAAGTTGCCCAAGTACGTTTCAAATTTCTTACCGCAAATGTTGCCACCTGTTTGGGAAACTTTAACGCAAAGCGCAAAAATGTATCAAGAAGGAACCGTGAACGGTGACAGAGAAGAAAATGACAAAGAAGTCGATTCGGATGGTGAGTCTCGAATTTGGAATAATTTCATCTCCATACATCGATAATACAATACGTTCTTACTCTCTTCTAGGCGAAATAATTAATTTCAACAATCTGATCATCGCGATATTCGAATTCGTTCACTCTATAGTGGATCGTAAAAGATTCTCGAACCTCTTAGATAACTTGTTGCAAGAAGTGATGTATTATCTAATAATATTTATGCAAATAACTGAAGATCAGATCGAATTGTGGACGACGAGTCCCAACCAATTCGTCGAAGAAGAGGACGCGTTCGCTTACAACGTCCGTATTTCCGCACAAGAACTCTTAACGGTAATTATATCTATAACTAGACACGAATTTCTATTAGAGAAGTAGATTGTTTTATCTTAATTTTGTACACAGGCGCTTGTTAATTATTCCGAAGAAAAGGCAGTAAATGCTCTTTGCGAGGTGGTCACGCGTCACATCGAAGCAACGAGTAGATTGCAAAGCGCAAACGATGGTAGTAAGAACGAGACATGGTGGAAACTATGCGAATCTTCCATTTTGGCCTTAAGTAAAATAAAGGACGCTGTTGTAGAGAGGCATAAGGCTGGCATACTTCAGTTCGATATTATTGGATTTTTAGATACAGTTGTTTTAGCTACTTTAAATGATTCAGGTATATTGACACTTCAAAAGAAAGTTTGTTCTCTCTATTGCTCTATACGTATAAGGTGAATGACGTTATAACTTACCCATCCTATTATTTCTGGACCTTCCGTATCATGACAAAAAATGTTAATCAATCCAGGAACAACGAAATTAATATGGATGAACAAGTTAAGTGGTTCACCTGATATACCATTCGATCCTTATTTTAATTCATGCCAACCTTAGAGGCACCCCCGTTACTTCTTGGTCGTTGTTTATGCGTCGGTGGAAAGTATGCAGAGATAATGCCACCAGAAATGAGTTCACGGTTTCTGGAAGCAACTGTTAACGGCCTACAAGAAAATCAGCCCGCTTGCATCCGTATTAGCGCGGTGAAAGCTATTTATTGGTTTAGCAGAGCGTCAACTACGGAAACAAACAGCACAATCGCCAACATCATACGATCCCATTTGCCAAACATATTTCAAGGACTTTTCAATCTAGCTAATCAACCGTCCACGGAGGTTCTGACGTTGGTCATGGAAACTCTTCAAGAGTTGATTACGGTAATATCGACCTCGTACAATTTTTCGTGCGTTTTACTACATCCTTTTCTATATTTTACTCCATTATCTTTGCAGTTGGATAAAGCATTCACTGCTTCGGTGGAAAGTAAAATATGCCCCTTAACTATAGCAGTGTTCTTAAAATTCTTTAGCGATCCAATGATATTGACACTGTGTCAAGACATATTCAAGAGTCTGACTCAAAATCCCGATTGCATAGGACCGCTGCAGACTCGTCTCATACCAACGCTGACAAGCATGATGGCGATACCACCTATGGACAAATCGAAGGATGGTAATAAGGATGGACTTGCAGAATTGACTTCATTGCATTGGTTTGAGCCGTACTTATAATTCTTCGTTTGTTATCAGAGCGATGTCGAGACGTAGCCTTGGACGTCTTACAAGTCCTGGTGCAATATTCACCGAGACCATTGAGTAGCGCGTTGGTCGAAACTGCTTTTCCTGCGGCATGTCATTGTATTCTCAATTCAGAGGACAACGAGACGCTGCAGAGCGGTGGCGAAGTGATACGCACGTACTTGTCCGTCGCGGCTCGTCAAGTCACCATTCACCGAGACAACGACGGCCAAACGGGTTTGCAGTACATACTGCAGATAATCGCTCAACTACTGAATCCACAGGTGAAGCCTCCATTGCGTCTTAACAATATAAATAATTTATTCTTTCAAAAATAAAATGCATGCGATAAGAGGTTAAACAAATCTCTAACGTGTTCGATTTTGTAGTCGAGCGAGTTTACCGCTACTTTTGTTGGTCGATTGGTGACAACCTTGATCAGGAGAGCGGGTAACACTTTGGGCGAGAATCTAGATCTGTTGCTGAAGGCCGTGCTGAGTAAAATGCAACGAGCTGAAACGTTGACCGTGGTGCAGAGTTTGCTCATGATTTACGCTCATTTGATAAACACGGAGTTCGACGCTGTCCTAAACTTTTTGTCGACGGTGCCTGGACCCACGGGACAGAGCGCTCTCGCGTTCGTTCTCAGCGAATGGGTCAGCAGGCAGCATCTGTTCTTCGGCAGATACGATCGCAAGGTGGCGACTGTCGCGCTTTGCAAAATATTGGAGTATGGCGTCACTCACGGCGACAGTAGACTAAACGAAATCACCGTTAAGGGAGACGAGATATTTTCAGGTTCGCGTGCTTCACGAATTACATTCATCGTTACATTCATCGGGGATTATGCTAGTAGGGTTTCATTATTATCGTGAAATATATCGATGTAGGGGTTATGTCCGCGTTAAGGGGATAGTCTGGTTAGAAAGGATATTTTATAGATATATATATATATATAGATATCGAGAAAATATTTATTCCAAGAATCAGCGAGCTATTAAAATTCGAAACTATACGCAGGAAACGAAGGCGTGAGGACTAGGAGCAAAGCCGAATCACAGCCTTATCAGTGGACCACGATACCGGTTCTAGCCAAAATATTCAAATTGATCATTAACGAGCTAGCGAACGACATCGAAGCGGTTGCTGCGAATCAGGACACGGATGTTAGTAACGATCTAATATTTATTTAACAATCAGCAGGGGGTAAAGCAGGAAAGTAAATAACGTTTAATGCGCAGGAATCCGACGACGACGAGGAAGATGACGATGAGAACGCATTCCTAGATCCGGGCTACGAAACCATGTTGCGTGAGTATGGGCGTTGAGCGTCGTTTAATCGATCTGTAATTCACACTATATATAGAAGCAATAGTGACATAACACGATGAACTTTAATATTGTCAATTAGTATTGGAGAAAGCTGCGAACGAAGCAGAGGAAGACGAGGACGATCCAGAGTTGTTACAAGATTCCATTTACCATTTGAATCTCAGCCAATATCTACGAGATTTCTTGCTGAACTTTTCTACCCATCACTGTTTCCCAGCGTACGTTCAGCACCTGAATATCCCGGAACGGAAGATTCTGAGCAGTTTAAATATCAATACGTCGTTTATGTCATGAATAAATAGATATATTGATGATGAAATTTTTGATTTTCGTAATAAAATATGCGATTCTTCATACGCTTTTTGTTCCATCTCGAATCTCTGACGCGATTCTCCGGTAGACATGTTCTTCGTTGCGATTACTATTTTATAAATACTTAACAGGAGAGACACTTAATAGTTTGTTGCTGGACAAAGCGGTCGATACAGTTGGTCCGTGTTCGGTACAACTCTGAAATGTTTCGTGGATAATCGAATTGTTTTTTAAGGATCGATCGTCCATTATCCAATATTCGTAGAATTACGGTCGTCTTTCTCGCGTCACGATCTTCGTTTATACACAGATTATACATCGATACATTTATTGTACATATCTACACAGACGTATTCGTTCTATTCTTCGTCCACAGAAAATGTTTCGGTTCGTGTAAAATAATCTACATACATTCATATGTATACATATCGTTATACATATAATAAATATTTACAACCATTTCGGGTGAGTGTTCTTGGCGACGTTTCACGCTAGATCAACCTCGACGACTCCGTTACGCTTCAGCTCGTAACGTAACGTCAAGTCAGAGTTTTCGTAGCCCGAATATTATAAGATAAATCGTTTGGAACAGTTAAGACGAGTAGGAGCATGTCGAGTGGTTACTTTACGCGCACATCTACACACGTACCGATCAAAATAGTAATCGTAAGGCTGGTAGACATACAGGTAGGGATGGGCAACATGTATCTCAGAACGTATTTGAACGATGAATACCTTAGTCATTTGTATTCTGTTCATACTTTAGTACTCGTACGTGTTTACTTTATTTTGCATTCAAATAAATTGCGATCGTGCATGTACGGTATTAGTTTGTATATCCACAAATATATACATTGTAAATCAATTTGCAAATTTCTTAAATATTTCTAAACAATTACTAAAGCATTTAAGAAACTTCTACATAATTGACATTATTTAAAATTTATTTATTCGTTCGTAATAAATAATTTTAAGCGTGAATTCTACACTAATACCATATATACGCAACCTAAAACGATGTACGTTTTATTCGATCGGTGAAACTGTATATCAAGTATTCTTTACTAATCATAGATCGAATACAAAATACGAGACAAAGGCTAATCTTCAACCACAGAATATAATGCGTTAGGTCGTTCGTCGCTTGTCCTAAGACCTGAAAACGTACATTTAGTGTCTCACATGTATTTTAATTACAAAATCATTCGAGTATGCCCACCCCTGCATACAGTTAGGAAAGGATCGATTGGATATCGACGAGATCATTTCGCGAGAATCCGCGCAACAGCGTAAATTTCACGCCACGATCGCGCTCAGACCGTAGTGACGGAAAGAAGACCCATCAGCTTTCCGCCGGGTCCAGGTCCGCCCGCGCCACCCACTCTGTTTCCATGGACCAACATCTCCTGGACGGTGGTGAAATCGTCCAACGTGTTCTTCTTGCGAGCCATCTTCTTGTGGCTCAGCTCGACGATGTTCAATGGTTTCTTTACGAGCTTCTCGTCCGCGTGGTCGCAAGCGAGCAGATCGTTCGTCTGTTGCAATTGGAGCTGCTGCTGTTGCTGCTGCTGCAACATCAGCTCTTGCTGTCTTTGTTTGCGCTCCCGAGCACGTTCCAGCTGCCTCTTGCGCTCCTCTTTCGTCCAGTACCTGCCGATCTGAAACGCAAAAATGACACGGCTTTCTTTTTCTGTAGAGATAAGATTAAGCTACCGAGCTAGATTACGCGGAGCATTTCATCCGTAACAGACTCCGGATGTTTGTGCATTTGTCGTAAATTGAAATATGGGATTGAGAATGTTCCTAAATGTATGAAGTGTCAATTTAATGACATGAACTATAATAATTCCTCAATGACGAATTGTCATCTACAATCCCATGTACCTTCTATGTCTAGCGAAGAAGTTTTACTAAATTAAATAATAGTTTTGTAATATGCATATGAATAAGCTTATACATGTATATATTTATATGAAAATTTATTTGCAAACATCAAACCTATCATTTAATTTACACAAATTTCTTCTATAGACATAGAGGGTACCAATATTTATGGGACTGATTGTGTATACTGTATGTAAGACTGTATGTATATAATTGTATGTATTTACAGTCAATTCCATAAATAATCGTAACCTCTATGTCTTTTGAAGAAGTTTGATTAAATTAAATAGTTTTGATATTACCAAATGAATTTTTGATTATACATGAATCAGACCATTATGTGTATGAATAAGCTTCTACATGTATATATTTATATATACATCAACATATTTATACAAACATATATTTGGACATATCAAACCTACTATTTAATTTAAACAAATTCCTACAATAGACATGAAAGTTACATATATTTATGAGACTGTGAATGCGAATGACGTCAATGCGTTAACTTACCTTTATTTCAGACATGGTGTCGTCCTCGGTGCTATGCCCAGCCCGCTCCTCGGATATCTTGATCGCCCTGTTCCGCAGTATACGATCCCTGACCGTTCTTCTAGCGATGTACCTACTTCCATCCGCCCTCCTCATCACCTTCCACTTCATCTGCACGTCGTTCCCCTTGTCCTCGGGTTGCGCCCACGACGTAGACGTGCACACTTGCTGGCTGCCGACGAACTGATAACGCGTCAGATTCGGCGCCTGGAAGTTCCCGTGGGACTTAGACTTCTTCGCGGTGCTGGTTTCCTTCGGACTGGGCGCCGCGATGGTGGTGGTGGTGGAGGTGGTGAGGTTCCTACGGCTGAGGGCCTGCTTGAACAGCTGCTGTTGCAGGAGCATCGTTTGATGAAGATTGGCCATATTGGTGTACATAGTGTCGGCGGGCAGAGCGGTGATGGTGAGATTCGTCGTATCGCGATCCTTGTGATGGTGGGAGCCGGAGCCACCTCTTCTGGCCGTTTGGCTTCTGGTTTGCTGTTTGTTACCGGATGCGGGACAGGTGCAGCTGAGCCGCTGCTGCTGCACCGTCGTGGGGGTCTTCGGAGGGCATAGGACCAACGTGCTTCTATGGAGATCCTTTCCGCTCTGGTGGAGCTTCAACGTCAGGGGGTTGCTGTTGCACGATTCGCCGGTGTTGTACGCGCTCGAGCTGTCCTTCTCCTCGCCCGAGCTGTTGCTCTTCGAGGAGGAATGCCACCTGGTGGTCTGATTCTGAGCGTTTGTCATGGTCGACACGGTGGTAGTCGTGGTGGTCGTGCCGTGATTAGCGTGGTTCCAATGTTGATGCTCGTAGGGGGATGAGTAGATAGGCTCGCTGTCGGACTCGGGTATGGTCTCGTAGATGTGCTCCGTCTCGCTCCACACGTGGCTGGAGTACGCCTCCGTCAGCTTGACGGTGGATGTTTGTTGGCCACGCACGGACAGACCTTCCATCTTTTTCGAGCAGTCCTTCACGGTGTCCTGCAACCATTGCTTTCGGTCCTCCGTGTGATGCGCTGGCGAGGAGGCGTTTCTACCGGATTTCTGCGAGGTTTGCGAGGAGCAGGTCGAGGAAGACGTCGTGGAAAAGACCGCGCCAGAGGGTTGCTGTTGCTGGGACGTGTGCGAGGGGATGGGAGGCGGCGCTTTAAGGGTGGAAGTGTTGTCTTCCGTTTCTTTGGTTCGTTCTTCTGTTTGCTGCTGTTGCTGCCGGATCAGCTGTTCGATCAGGCTGTTCTGGTAGGAGGGGAGGTGTTCTGGCGACAGCGACGGCGATTCCTGGACAAGATGGATCGTGATGGTCGATTAAAAAGGGAGATGTTTCGAGAAGGGTGAGTTCGGGGAAGAAGCTAAAGATAGAAAACTGATAGCAGGCTGCAAAGTTGTTGGAATCGTTGACGTTTTCTTTCTGTTTTCAGATACGTCAAGCAGAGTAATTGTTCAGAGGTAGCAGGGACGAGACAAAGGACAAGGTAAGAGGTTGAGCAGAAGAAAGGAGAGGGGGTGGGTTAACCGTAAGCGACTGTGAAGTGTACGACCCTTTTAACGAAGGAACCATAGACGTAAGAGGGTGCGAAATATAGATAGGTTTAACAATGATATTAATAAGAGCAAGGTATACAGGAAGACAGACATTAAATCGGTTACAACGAGAGCAGTTTAACACGCTGACTGTCGTTCTAATTCGTACACGACGATCTACCACTTGATGTTGTCTACGAGTAAATGATACCACACATTTACCAATAAGGTATTCATTGAGGGAATCGAATACTTAAAGACAAAATAAATAACAAGTACGTGTTGGTAATCATTTAAAATTTTTCGAAAAACATTGCAACTGTGAAAATATTAAATAAGTAATTAGTAAAGCAATAAGTAACTTGGAAAATAAAATAAATGACGAGTATTGGTAGTCGTTCACCGTCGAAACTCTTCGAAAAACATTCCACCAGTCAACGCACTAAATCACGATCCAGCTGGAAGTACCAAGGACTCACCTGACGATACGTTCGCCTGTCGTCGAACTCGTCATCCTGGAACAGAGTTTACGAAACGTTTTAGTACACATCGGACCAAGATAAGGACGCTCGAAGGGGAATATATTTACCTGATAGAGACATCGACTGACGAGAATGGTCACCGCGCTCTTCGTCTCGGCGAACAGGTTCTCCGTCTGCTCTTTGTTCGCCACGTCCCTCCCGTTTACCTGAAACGAACAAAAGTCGCGCATTGGAGTTCCCGGTGCTGGATTTCAGACGTGTTTTCAAGCAACGATCTCGCGCAGCTGATAAACGTACCCGTCACCTTCTGTCCCGCGTATACTAGGATGATTCTTAGCTGTGAATAGTCGACACGTGTGTTTTTTTTTCTTTTTTTTTTTAGGGAATATTTGATGTAGATAAAGTCGAGATTCGTGATATGATGCGTACCGTGGTCTTGTGGGAAACCGTGAAACCTCAAGGATCTTGTTTTCCTTAGGGCTGGAGTAAGATTAGTATGCAAGCACGTATTCCTTAGGATGGGACGAATAAACATTCATTTTGGTGAATAGAGTAATTGCGTACTTTCAAAAATTTGTTTTCTACCATTAGAGTTGCTTGTTAAACTGACATTTAGATGGAGATGAAGATAATTAAGATACTTATATTTCCTGATTAACACGTTGACTGCCAAAGAAATATTCTTGAAAATTTCTGCTAGGATTAAATATTATTCAGACTATTGGAGACCACATAATCAAACGTCCGTCGTGGTATTTATTTTTGTAACTTCATCAAAATACACGAATTTCATTTAAATTCATTTCCTTTGAAGCTTAACTTTCAAAATTAATTTTTTTAGTTCTTCAGTGAAAAGCACTGTCACCCATATATGGGTGACGTGGCGATCAACGTGTTAAGAAGAATATATTTAAAAGGGTATTCTGATTTAATAGATAATACTAATTTTCCACAGAATATTCTTTGATTCAAAAATTCGTAAGTGCGATTTGTTTCAGATACGTAACCCGTTCTTGAATTGGTTTAACCCTTTGCACTCGAGAGGCGAGTCTTGGTCGCCGCTAGGTTTCACGCAGCAAATCTACCAGCAATAACGTTTCTGTAGATTTACTTTCTTTGGAACTCGAAGTGTCAATAAAATGACAATTGGGCTACATCGTCGAAGTAAATCTAAGCTTAGCATTCGTGGCAATAGAATGCCGAGGAAGCATCTCGTGTTGCTGGTAGGTAGCAGAAGAAAAGGCCTCGAGTGCAAAGGGTTAATATTTATTGCGAAACAATTTTCAATGAAAAAAATATAAATATGTAGTTCCAATCTTGCCTGATATTACAGAAAAGTCTTGTTTCAATATTCCTTATCGTTTCGACAAGAAAAAATTCTAGAAAATCGACTGTTTTTCAGTCGGTCAAACCAGAACAACCCCTTAAGAACGAGTATATGGGGGTCGACTGTTGTCGGTGCCCTTGGAGAAAAATCGCCGATTCGAAAAGACGATGACTCCGCGCGGAAGGAGTTCTCAGGCGGCGCGAAAAGATATCCCCGGGCAGACGGTTCGAGGGAAGAAATCCCGGGGACGTAGCCGCCACTCGTTTTTCCATCCGATTTCCCTTAAGTCGACCACTTTGTCCGTAATTACAATCCGTCTAACGAGATTAGAAGGGTAGCAGGTCGGAAGGAAATCGCGAGGAGGAAACGCGACGAGCTCGTCTAACAGGAACGCCTAGTCCTTTCTCGTAATCGAATCAAGCAGTTCGATTCGTCGACGACGACGACGCCTACTACTTACAAATTTCTTACGGTTTAAAGCAGGGATGCCGCGACGTACAGAATCATCTGGCTCGCGTCTGGTTAATGTATGTGAAAGTGGAAATATTGTTTTCGTTCGTTTGGGTACAAGGGTCAACTAACAATAATGGTCATTTGCTATGAAGTACAGCAGAGCTCCGCAAACGCTGTGCCGGGTGATCTTGGGTGTGCCGCGGTGATTTTCCCGAGAATAAACAAACTTTTTAACCATCACATTAGTTAACATTTTTTTAAGCCATGTACTCTTCTAATTTTTTGCCAATATGTAATTTACCTGAGTCGAAATTATACACAAAACAAAAACATGTAGTTACCATATATTATATGTGGACTACGGATCTTTATGCAAAATAAAATCTTCGCGAACATGCCTACAAAAATTGAACCTAAATATTAATTTATTTTATTCTGCAGATATTATAACATGAACTTTACTTTCAATCTTTTTTATATTCTTGCATATTGTTTCCATTTCGTAATTTCCTATAAATGCATAAAGATCCGCAGTCTAATTATATGTATGCTGAAAGCGTCAACACCTTTGTGTCCGATTGACGACGCACTTTTGTTAATTAACTTCGATTAAATGGGCATAAGTAAATACCGAACAACAAACTTTATATTTAAATTTATAGAGGACATTTTTTTACGTGTTCTGCAACTACACAATTTTTATTCTTGTGTTGGTGTACAATTCGAACTGTTTCATACGTATAAAATTTAAATAAAAGTAAATATCTACATATATAGAGCTATTTCATTATGTTTTTTACTTGATAAAACATATACGTATTATTGTAATTTATACTTCATTGAAGCCCAGAATAAAATATGCAAAAACAAGGATGTGTTAGCCTACCAGGACTTATGCTATCATGTACAATTTGGTACTACAATCTACTATAATCTGGTACAAAAAAAGACGACTGAATTCGACAGTAATCTCTAAAAGATCGAAATGTAATTTGATGTGGAATAATAAATGATTCAGTCGTCGCAGCAGTAGCCATGTGTAATAAGGTCCAAGAGTTCTCTGCTTGACCTATAACGCGTAGATCCGAGCACCCAATCGATATCGCGTTATATTCCTCCCCTTCTCGAGTCACGAGAGGCTCGAGTTTTATATTCATGCTATTCATTGTGTCTGAGTAATTGCGACGCGACGACAATGCCACGTCAAATATAGAATATCATTCTGTAATAAGATTTGTAACAAAAGACAATTCACCAGCTGAAATCGAACGACGTTTCGATAATGCTTGAGGTGATCCCTTAGCATCGTATTACGCGGGTACAACAATGGGCGAAATTGTTTTGACGAGGAACGGTAATCAGTTTCTTCGTCCTCGTATTTAATTTTAGAAAATTTCTTTTTCGTTTCAGGAAAGTCTCGGCGAAAGATGGGATAGAGTCGGTTCGAAAATTGCAGTAACAGGAAAACACTAACGGTGAAAAGAATTGCCCAGTAGCAGATATTTAACACTAAATCTACGACATTTCACTTGTACCTATTTCTATCATGAATAGTCGAATGACTTGTTTTAAATACGCCTTTTTTAATCGAATGGATAAATATTTCATGTGATATTGAATTGAAATACATTAAAAAAATAAATCGATAAGATGTAAGGTGTAACATTAAATTAATTCAATGTTTTTCTTTTCCTCTATCAATGTATTAGGTTGTCCCAAAAGTTTCTTCCGTGACTTGCATTCGGTTATTTTGTGTAGCAATGTTTATATAAATAGACAACCTAATTTCTTAGATGCTAATGTTGCAACAGTAATGGAGCAAAATGAATCGTACACAATTCAATAATGTACCATTAGACATAAAATATTGTGTATGTATTACTTATTAATGAAATGGAAGAAACTTTTGGGACAACCTAATATCAATCGTTTTAATACGTAAAGCAATTCTATATAATCGCTATATCGAGTACAAGAACTGTACAGAAAAGTTTGGAAACGATCATTCGACCACTCGTGGCATGTTTAGTGTCAACGACGAAGAGATTGCCACGAGAATAGATCTCTGTGGAATAACGAGCGAAGAGCTTCGCTCCCAAAAACGTCTAACGTCTGAATAAAGTAAAAGTAACAAGATGAGTGCCGAGAAATTCTTTTTTTAAAAAGTTGCGCCTTGTAGACTGCGTTAAGAAGCTTTCCCAGCTTCTGAAAAGCTAGGCGAACTGAAATTTTAGAGTCGATTGTGACCGGGGGACAAAACCTCGGTGCTTTATTGTAATCCTCTTTCGAAGCGCGACTCTATGGAACTGTGTTGACCTAGGGAGACTTCTCCAAGAAAGGCAAAGTCGGTCAATCCAAGAGGAAAGTAATGGCTACAATTTTTGTTCCGTACCGAATATTTACACTGAAGTTCCTGAGACAATCGCAGGGATGCAAACGGCGAACGTTAACACTTTATTTAGACCATTCTGACTCAATGTTACCGCTCTCTTTAGAAGCAGTTTAATTTAAAAAGGAAATTAGAAAAGGATTTTCTATATTGCTGTACAGGGCGAGGCACCCAAGACCAATTACTTGGCTGTTATTGGTGATAGGAAAAAATGCGTTAGATCAAAATTATTTGGTTTCAAAGGGCCTGATCATCTTATGTTACTAGTTTTTTGATAGATGGAGGCGTCAAGGAGATACGAAGGTCATCTCTGTTTTTTTTTTTAAATGGAACGGTATGCTTTTTGACTTACATTCTGATAGAATATTAGGTGTATAAATAAGTTCGGTGCCTTTACATATATTCAGCTGTAATTACATTTCAAATTGAAATTTTTTTCCCACCGATCGGTGTTTTCAGATATTAGCTTGTGCCTCACCTCGTATATTAATCCAGGCTAATTTCCGTATATTAATTTCTGTATATTTTGTACGACAAAAGATTTATCTATTTCCTTAAATTAAGCACTGTAAATACATGACCAACAACATAGTTAATTAATTCCTGCAAATTTATCCTGGAATTAAAAAACCTACGTATAGCTTGCAGGTACATAAAGCGTTAATTAATGGAAGCTATGAAGAATTCAATAAAGCCACAAAAACTGCTATATAACAATTCACGTTGGATCTCCAAAAAAAAAAAACTTCGTGCTTAGTACTTTGTTAAGGGTAAGTTTCATCAAAGGTTCACTGTCAACGTTAAACCCCATATCCCTGTATCTATGTAGCCAATATCCCATCGATAATCGACTTCATGGTCGATACTCTTTCCAGGCCTCATAAAGGTTCAGCGACGTCAACGTTAAACCCCCATTTTTCCGCAGCCACGGAGGTTCTGCCGCGCCGATAATCGACGTCGCAGTTAATACCATTTTAAGGGAAGGTTTCAGCTCGGTTCCTTATCTAAATTTCGCCTGTCTGGCCACAGTACGTAGGAGGTGATAACTCGCTTACCCTTAAGATTTGGTCGCCTTCCCGCAGGCGGCCGTCGCGCGCCGCGAGACTTTCAGGAACTATTTCCGAGATATAAACTTCCGTGTCGGCGTCCTCGCTGCCCGAGCCAGAGCTGTAGCAGACCATGAGACCCAGTTTCTCGGCGCTTCCACTTTTCCGTAGCGTCACCTCCTGCAAAAATCCCGTTTCCCTCGTTACGCCTCCTCTCCATCCTTGGATTCCTCTTTTATCAAAGTTTTTAGACTTCCTCCCCAAAATACCGCGCGTTACAAGACCTTAAGATTGATCGATGGTTGCGATGGAAGACAATTTTCGGGCGTGATGACCCATGGAACTTCTATGGATAAACCACAGGTCTTTGGAAAGCTGTGCATTTACAAACGTTGAGATTAATTGAGCCCTTCATTGTACAAATCGATTGTCTCCATAAAACGAAAAGTTGAGAAAAGGGATGGAATGATGTACATTTTTTTTTTTTTAAATTCCCTTTGGAACACTGTGCATTTATAAACGTTGAGATTAATCGAGCCCTTCATTGTGCAAATCGATTGTCTCCATAAAACGAAAAGTAGAGAAAAGGGATAAAATGATGTACATTTTCGTTTAAAATTCCCTTTGTAATATAAATTCAAATAAATATTGTAGTAGTAAGAATACGAATCGTAGACTCCTTGTTCTTTGAGTACGAAGCACTTAAAATAACCCGAGAATAAAGCCTACAATACTCTCTAAATTACTAATAAAAAGAGACCGTCGATGCCACAGTAAAATACTGAAATCTCAGAGCATCTCCACCGATTGACTAACAACAAAACTTAACCCTTTACTTACGGAATTTCTCAAAAGTTTTTAAAATCTAGGAGTCCATATTAGTCTTATATCATCTTGTAGAGTTGTTTCTAACAAGCTTGTGATGCCATCCAACAATTAAAAACGAACTTCATAGAAGTGGACTCGAAAGTCACAATAGGCCTGGGAAAATATTTGAGCTTCATGCTCTATAATTTAAAAACATTTACTTCTTAACAATTTACTTCTTGAATGTGTGCGATTAATTAATACTTATATAAGTCCTGCCAGTAAATAAAGGGTTAATCGTCAATAACGTGCAATACTTTCAAGGACACCCTGACAACTCCCAAACGCGTTTCTCGACTATAGAGACAAAAAGAGCGAGAAGTACGTGAGAAGGTGCAGTTAAAATAGTTGTTGGTGCCTAACCTCGATCGTTTGGATTTAAAATTGCGAGATCAGAGAGAAACGAATACCTCGAAGTCGATGTCGTGCGCGAGGAAGTCCTCGAAGCTGTCGTTCGCCTGCTCGTCGACGCCTAGGGGCTCTGGCATCAGTTCCTCCTCCTCGAGGAGGCCTCCCCAGTCGGTCTGCACCGCTGTCGACACCAAGGTACGACACGCTACGACCTTGTGATCCTTCTTGCTCACGTCGTTCGTCCTTTCCTCGATCTCGATTTTCTCCTGGTCCTTCCAGGTTGTTCGTTGTCCCTGCACCGGTTGCCGTCGTACGACCTCGACGATGATTGGCTCCTGGGCGGATTGAAAGCAACGCACCGCATCTTCGTGGCTGGAGTTCGATACGTCTTGCCCGTTCACCTGGAAAAAAAACGAGTGGAATGATTAGAGAAACGTCCTAGTTCAGCTATTGCAGTTTTTGTTTATCGCACGGTGATCCCCAAATTGATGTCAGTCGATTTAACGCTAGGTTTTGCGGAGATTTCAGATTTTTATTGGAGAAGTAATGGTTTAATAA
The DNA here is from genome assembly GCF_026283585.1 of Hylaeus volcanicus. Lineage (NCBI taxonomy): Eukaryota > Metazoa > Arthropoda > Insecta > Hymenoptera > Colletidae > Hylaeus > Hylaeus volcanicus. The sequence goes on along the minus strand of NC_071978.1, from coordinate 22,577,858 downwards.
GTGGAGTCGATAAACTCGTATAAAGACAAATCGAAAACGTGGAACACAATGTTTTTTTCACGCGATGTTTCGCGTTGGAGAAAAATGGATTCGGAAAATTCACGAGGTACGACGCGCCATTGAACGAGATTTGACTAATATGTCTGACCATTGCTCGCTGTTTCTACTTGAATCGAGGTTTGTAAATGCCGGTGGTGGTTGTGGCAGGATTTAGTTCTCCTCGATCTCTCAATTTTTTATCCAGCTAGACCTCATCTAAACGGATAGTCTTATGCAGTAGTTAAAGTTTGGAAATTTAAGTAGAATGGGCAAGCAATGGTCAGACGCGTCAAGTCACAGTTCAGGGGAACAACTGAATCCTCTGTTGAATCCTCGATGTTATTGATGAGATTGACTCCCCCCAGAGATCTTTTTTTAGTTCTAGTCGTGTTAATATTTTGCAAAATATCCAAGCAGATTAAAATAAAACGAGATCCAAGGAATGTCCTGAAAAGGCCAATTTTATCAATCTTTACAACGAGTCTCTAAACTAATAAATAATTCTTGGATCTTGTAGATCATTTCTCAGAGAGTTTTTTCTTCTAAGCAGACTAAAATAAAACGAGATCCAAGGAATGTCTTGAAAAGTCCAATTCAATCAATCATCAAATCTCTAAAATAATCGGTTCCTTCAGATCGTTGCAAAAAGCCCTCTGGCATCGACCACGTCTCAACTCTCTCTCCATTTGTCAAAATCTCTCGATATCTCTGGTGAACGACGTACGAACGAGCGATCAAGCGAACGACCAATGGAACAACGTGGACGAGCTCTAGGCTCGCGAAAACCGTCGCTCGATGAGTAATTAAAAGATCGAAGGAGGGGGGTGGAGGGTGGGCAGGGGATGGTTATTGGCGGAAACCGAGTCGTTTTAATGCGACGCAAATATTAATAGACGCGGGGTCAATTGACGTGAACGCAAAGGGAAATGTTGAGAAGAGCGATCCTCCAGTGATATTTGAATGCGAGACGGCGAGCCGCGGGCCGCTCTTTGACGATTCTAGGACAAATTTCGCTGTTACGATCCATTAACGGAATTACAGACGATACTCGTCGCTTCATTCTTTTTTTTCCACGATTTGCGAAAACGAGGGTCGTTACGTTATTTACTACCTTGAACGACGGCTGTTTTCAACGGGATTCAATGGAGACTTCTATGGAGCCTCCGTAGACGAGAGTTGGTCCTGTATTTACTCAAAAATCGGTATACAAGTTGTTCAGTTGGTTTGTTGTGGGATTGCATTGAGATTCAATGGTTGGTGGCGATTGAAACGTGTCGATCCCTTATAAGTTCTCCATCAGGCTACTTCAGGGGTATTTAGGGGTACATTTTTCTTACAAGTGAAACGAGACTTGGAATCTAGAGTTTCAATTTTCGTCAAGCTGTGTTAGTAATATGCCCAAAGAAATTTGTTGTTAATATTACTATAAGGTATTGTTAGCTCTCAGGGCATTCGATTAACCCTTTATAGGTCACTGGTACTCATTGTCACCAACAAGGAAGTTGCAGGAATTTCGTAGTTTTAAGTTTTTACGCTGATCCACCAAAAAAAAAAGTGGAAAAAATAACCAGTGAGTTCTGCCTCATAAAGGTTTAGTAAGAATATTAATTGAATTAAATCGTACTCCATTCAATTTAGTTAAAGGAGAATCTGAATTGGTTTCTTGATTCAATACCGAGTATTATAGGAATGAATTTGCATTGATTTTTATAGCTGAGTATTTAAGAATTATTTTTATAAGCAATTTAATTACTTTAATGTTTCTTGGAGCAAAATTTTTTTCTATAAAATTTATTTTAATTGTATATTTCATTTAGTTTCTATATTTCACGTATCTCTTGTAATTTGAATACGAGGTGTTTTACCTCGAGTTCGGTATGATAAAATAATGTTTATGTGTTGGAAAAAGTTTCTTCCTTCCTCCTGTAATAATATTTAGACAATTTCTTTACAAACTGGAGTGTTTACAAATTCCACGGGAAACCATTGATCGTACCTGGACAAACTCGGTGCACCTACCTCCATAAAACGACCCCTTCCTAAACAGAACCTCCACAATCCCGTTCCTCGTGGACCAGAGCCACCACCGAAGAAATCGATGGATTCCACGTGGAACCCATCCATCCTCCTCCCCAAACAAATTTAGCGTACCCATCTCCGTAAAACGACCCTTCCCGCCTAAACAGAACCTTCGCAGAAGCTCGCTCCTCCACCGTGTTTCTGGTCCCCGATCCCACCGATCCGTTTCGTGTGAATACACCCCCGAAGACGGGACACTCACGGAAGGTCATCGAGATCTTGGACGGGACGCTTGGATGCAGGGGTTGCGAGGGGTTCGCGGGAGATGGTACGAATCGAAAGTGGTGGGACGTCGGATGAAGAAGTGGGCGACATAAGGCGCGGTGGGCAGGGGGGGGGGGAGGGGAAGGGGTTGGGTGCACTGTTGATACGTAAACGACACGTTTTCCCGAGCAACGGTCCCACCAACGACGGTAATTACGATCGTCGTCGTCGTCATCGTCGTCGTCGTCGTCGTCGTCGGCGTCGTTCGGTAGTCGTCGGTGTTCAAAGCCCGAGCACTTCAGACTTCCGTGTTTACGGAACGCGAGCGACAGCTTGACGGCTCCCTTTTTTCTTCCTTGTACGCGATTCCCCCTCCCCGCTCACCCTGCTCGCCGACTGGCTCACAATCCGCGCGCTTTGCCGTCGGAAATGCCTGCCTGCTTCACCACCACCTTCCCCCTACGCTCCTTTCTCCACCCCCTCCCGCGCTTTCTCTTATCCCCTTACCTTTGCCCTCTTTACATTCTCTCACCCTCCTTCGCCACCACCTCCAACCCGCCCGTCCTTTTCCTTCGCCGCCTCATCCCTTTTCCCGGTTCCCTTTCCCTTTCCCTTTTCCTTTTTTCTTTCTCTCTCTCTCTCTTTCACTCGTTCTCGCCGCGAGGAGCTGAACGATTTTTTTTCTTCTCTCTCTCTCTCTCTCTCTCTCTCTCTCTCTCTCTCTCTCTCTTTCATTCTTCATATTACGCTTATATCGCGCGAAATAAATCCGCGAGTCCGATAGGGGGTAGACAGCGACGGTTTGTCGCGCGATAGGTCGCGCGACCGTGATTGATACGAACTGTTGCGACGATAATTGTTGGGAAAGGGGGGAAAATGGCTCGGGCGCGTCGGATGGGAGATAAACGACGTATTTCCACGGAGGATGATCGTTCTTCATCCGCGGGACACCTGCGTTCGTCTCTCGATTAGCGCGACGATGCCTCCTCGCTGGGATGCTTGAGAAGTCGGAGCAATCGAGGGTTTGCAGGGAGTAGCGGGGAGCTGTTTCTTGGAATGGGACGCTGGAGGATTGCGAATGTGATCAGGAGGAGTGAAGTTCATTGGCATTCCTATATTCGTTTAGATTAGAGTGATAGTTGTCGAAATATGGGACCGATTAGCAGTTTGTGAGGCAAAGTGAGGAATTGTTTCTTGGAATGGGACGCTGGAGGATAATGAATGGGATACAAAAGAATGGAATTCATAATTATCGGAGACATGTGGGTTGGTAAATAACACTGCCCAAGACGTTGTAGTGATTATAATAAGGGAGGGTGCTCCAAATTGAATCACTTATATGTGTGTATCCACCCTTTGCATTCGAGGATGTGCTACGAGAATACATGTTGGTGTAAATAATGTAGCATAAAAAGCATGTAATTTATTGTGATGCTACTTTGATTTATTTGTTCGTGCTACTTGGGTGGAAACCTCCAAGTAAGTGTACACCTTTGAAAATGTTGTGCTCCAGAGAATGTATATTGTCTGATCTCTACCAATGTTCTCTGGACTTCCAACGTCCCCTCGGAGAGAACATCCGAGTGCAAAGGGTTAAGTACATGTATGAACATATGCAATGAATAATACATTCTTACACTCTTCGTATACTAACCCATTTACATCACACAAAAAATTGAAACTTTCATTCCTATTACAAAAACCTTTCTTCGTATCGTTTAAATAAAAATCATTTAATGAAAAAATAAAACGTATGAAGAATAAAAAGTCACGCTAATAATAATAAAAATAACGCAATCCAATAACCTTGCACAGCATCGTAAGACTTATAATAGTAATAATGCAAGTGGTTTGATAATTGACACCTTCCAACATCTCTACATTCACCAACCAACCTAAACTCGCCCCAAGTGCATTCCCTATTCGTTTACTACACATTTGATGACAAGGTTCATCCGACTCCGTTCGCAATAGAGACTCTCGAGTGTTTCTTCCAGTCGAGTGCGCCACTCTCGAGGAAGATTTGTCGAAACGTAACGACAGATCGTTACGTTTATGGTGAAAGCGACTTACGTAGTAACAACTACCATTTCAAGTCGTCGCTTAAGACTCCGTCCGTATGACAAATCGTTGCGTCTGCGGCCCCTGTGAAGCGACCCCTGTAATTCGCGACGTCGAGAGTGTAGGGCTGCGTGTCACTGTTTCACGACGCTTATTCAGCGAAACACGCGAGGCTTCGTTCGAGGATACGTCGGTGCACCGTTTTCAAGCGAGCTGGTACCGGTTTCGTCGCACGAAACCGGACGGATACATTTTGTGCATCGTGCACCGAAAATGCATAAGCATCCGCGGTCTCGGTAACAAATAAATGTCGAACAAACAACAAATTTCGAAAAGGGGATTCGGGATTGTTGGTTCGCTACGAAACCTTCATCCTGGTGTTTTTTTATATCGATGGCTCCGAACAAATAGCTTAATTTAGGTTCGAGAAAATATGCAACACGCACCGAAGTACACTCACGTCAAGTGGTTAAAGCTGATCGCATTTCGATATCCCTCTGTTGTTCTCGTACGCTAACCATTTGTTATTTATCTGGCAGCATTATTTGCGTGATTTAACCATTTACTAAATTGAATTTGTCGTAATGGATGCCACTGCACAAAATTAAATACGCCGGATGGAATTTAGATCCATTCGCCCGTGTTTGAAAACATTGCGGGCTTCCGGCTGGGTTTCATACCGGAAAAAAAAAAGAATGAGGGAAAGTTTTTTGAAAACATTTTTTTTTCAGTATACACTTCAATTTCGGTACATGAACCGCGCTTTGAACGAGGGAAATGTAGGGAAAATACAAAATTAAAAAAATACAGTTCGGCTATTTTAATTCGAGATAAAAGGGAAGCGATAAATAATAAATGGTTAACGGGATGAAAGTATTAATACTTGTCGAAATATCCTCGATGTCAGGTGGTAGGCGTATTAAATACACGCGAGATAAGGGGGCAGTAATTAAACTTGAAGTAGAGAGTGAGAAATTGGGTCAACCTGATATTTCACTACTCGGGAAGTATGGTGCAAACGTTAAAGATCATTTCTCTTGGACGCCACAACCGGGGTTAAGTTTCATTCACGGCGATGCTAATTGAACGAACGAAATGAATTGATCCAATTTGAATTACAAGCATTCGTACATGCTTTGTAATATATTTTATATCAGTATTTCTTATATTTACACGACTTCTATGATATTTGTAATTAAATGAGGATATTTTCGTGAAGGAAGGGATACGTCAAAATAGAGAAAGCACCGTTACAAAATTATCTTGAGTTCCAAGAAATAATTCCAATAAATCCCACAGAAAAAGAAATAAAAATTTCATCGATAAACAATGTTTCCTCTAAACCACTCCTCCGATTCTTCGCGTCAAGCACAGTCATCACAGAGACCTGACATCGATCCAACATTTCAATATCTTCGAGAACAGCGTGTATCAGAGGCACGATGTCGCGATCCGTCTCAAAGAAGCGCGAGGCGAGTAAATCGTCGACGAAACACCGTCCCGATAGTGGCCCAAGCAAGAGAAATACCAGCAGCATCGCAAACAAGGAACGCGGCAATAAGAGAAGAACGGAGAGACACCGTAAACAGTGGCACCGATATGCGTTCATATCGATGTAGACCCATATCGAGTTCCCATTGATCTAGAATTTCCATTTCCATGGGTAGCGACCGTTTTCGGCTGGGACAATGTCTTCGTCTGTCTCAAAGAACCGCGACGCAGCTACGATTTCAAAGAAACAGCAGAAAGCAAACACTATATAAAAAGAATAAGTAAAAGAAGAACCGTGGGAAGGGAACATCGTAAATAGTGCAACATTATCGATGTTCTTTCGTTAGTTTGTTTCTAAATACTTTAATTACCATATTTTATTTTATTAAATTATTCACGTGGAGCTAGAAAGAATTGAGCTCGCCTACAGGGAGCTTAGAGCTTTTACTTATAGACTTCTTAGTTCCAGTGTTCACCTTCTGGAATTAATTCACTGTGTCGTTGATTCTCTACTTACAAAGCTCCATATTTAGTCACTTCCTAAAACAATCATTATTCGTCAACGATATCGAAGTAAAACAAAGAATAACAATAAACACCATTAAAATAAAATATGGTTACGAAAATATCTTAAAATAAAATATTCAATAAAACTATTTAAATAACAAACATTCTATCCTAAATCTCTCAAATTACTCCCAAAGGACGCCTATAAACATCCCCTCGCGATTAACCAATTATTATCCACCAAGATAACACTTTCACCCACCTAGTATTTCCCGTAAAGTGCAAGACTTTCTCCGAAATAACGCGAGGATAACGGAAATAAACGAAGAAATGGAATTAAAGGCCCTCGGAGACCTCGCGGGCCGTTTCTCTTTCGCGAATCGCCCGGCGCGAGCCTCGACAGGGAAAAATGAAAGGGAGAAACGTAGGGAGGGGGGGAACAACGGAAACCAAGGACGTAAAAAAGATGTACGCGCGAGGGAGGGATATCCGACGCGGCATCGCGTCGCGATAATTCTTCTGAGAACGGCGCCGCTCCGCGGGGAGTGATTTACAGGTCCGCGGGATCCTGTATTTTATCCGGTTCGAACCTCTTCCGGGCGAGGGATTCTTTCACGGAGCGACGATTCCGCAAGGCGCGCTTTCAATTCTCTTGGTCGAAAGAACGAGCGCCGCCAGAAGAAAAATTGGGCGTCTGCGAGTTCCTCGAGATCTGAGATTGTTCGCGGAGAAGTGCTTCCTTACAGATGCTTCCTGTATTTGATTCTAATAGAAATGCACTGAAGCGACCACAAAAGTACTCGTGAAAGTGCTACTAGTTGATTGGTGAGGTTTTCCTGGTGAAAATGAACCCAAACACGACCCTGTTTGGACTACAGGGAACTCCATTAGGGAAGTCTGAAGGTTACCTGTCTAAGGGACGCGTGGTTGGCCCCTTCGCGCTTTGTAATTGCTTGTCTTGCATTAGATGAGGCAGTGAGGTAGATGATGGTGAATGAGCTTGGATCTTGGTATCTATGACGTTTAAAAGTCTTGGCCTAGACACCAGCTGATGCCTCTTAGACAGGATTCACTGTATTTGACTCCTACATTCGCCGAAAAATTACGAACAAACCTCTCACCTGTGTGAAATTGAAAGCACTTCGAGTCTTCATGGAGTGCATCCTCAATTTTAAACTTGTATCACTCATTTTTCACCAATTAATTCAAGTAGTACTCGATATAATTCTGAAATCCTATCTCCGAGAATCATTCCACCCATCTTCGTCATTAATTTCGTCACTCCCAGCGTATTTTAGGCTAAAGAGGAAGATTCACGCTAATACGAGCGTTGTTTCATTTTTTCGCGGCGTCAGTCTCGTTATTTACGAGACAGTCTGCGTACTGTGTATCGCGACGATGCGAGAACGGTTGGTTCGCGTTCATATCGCAGGCTCCGAGCGAGCGAGGAGAAGAAACGACGATAAATGGCCAAGAACGTGCCCCTAACGAGGGGTTGCGGGTTTTCGTAGGGAGTGCGCCACCTGCTGTCATCTTTCAGATGCCACTTAATCGCGTTTACGCAAGGCGTGCCCTCGGCAAACGTTCGAGGAATACTCGAGGCGAGGAACCCAAGGAAAAATGTTACGCACAGCCAACGTTAAAGTTGCGCCGAGTTACTTCAGCCTTATACTCCGCAATCTTGTCGTTGAGGGAAACCGTCACGGAGGCCAACGTTAAAGGAGGATGTTCACGCTGAAGTCAAGAGTAGGTTCCACCGGGAGCCTCTAACTCTCTACTTCATGAATTTTATTTTTAGGAGTAAGTGAAGATCTGATTTCTTGAGTCGACTATTTCTTTTTAGATACTGTTTCTTCCGGTATATTTCTGATCCTTTAAATGCGTCGCCACGAAAGATATAAGAAGGATGATTCTCCTAAATTAAGTAATTGTAGTCTTCTACTTTATGAATTTTATTTTATATGCAACTCAAGATTTGATTTCTTGAGTTGAGTACTTTTTTTTCTAGATACTGTTTCTTCAAGTATATTTCTGGTCCATTAAATCCATCGTCACAAATGATATAAGAGAGAGAATTCACCTAAATTAAGTAATTGTAGTCCTTTACTTTATGAATTTTATTTTACATGCAAGTTAAGATCTGACAGGGAAGTATCGGAGTATCTCGAATGTCTTAATCAAAGTTTCTTAAAAACACCTGCGTCACTTGTAGCAGAAGAACAACGAGAAATGTTACGAGTGGCAAACAATTGTACAACCGAATTTCAGCTGTTTTGAACTTTCAAGCCTTTCAGCTTTCAATTTCCTTTCCTACGCTCTCCCTACAATGGACAGAAAGCGTTTTCATGAAGCATTTTTTGCTTTTTAATAAGAATAGAGTACCACTGAAAGTATTTCTTTTTGTTTCCCGAATATAATATCCTCTTTCTTCTTTCCGAAGCTCGTGGAGAACAATTTCAAAAACAGAGAATTGCGAGTGGAATCGATTGATCGAGAGCGAAATATATAGCTCTCGGGGATTTTGAAGTGCTCGTGAAATATATAACTTGTTTTATTATTCCCTGTTGTAATATTTTTATCACCGAGAAATTAGAAGAAACTGTACACGTGCACGGCCGAGTAATTGCATAATTGCGCAAAGGCGGTGGCTGCTTTTTAAACCTGGCCTTAAAGTTATCGCGCAGAACAAAATGTAAAATAAATCAAAAACCGGATGAAAGGACTAGGAAAAGGCAGACGAAGGATCAAACATATTCGCACCGTTCCGTGCGACGGTCTCTAAATGTTTGAAGAATCCTTTGACGGTCGACGGACGTGTAGCGCGATTCAGCTTTCAAGGGAGAGCGCATTCGCGCGAAAATCAACTACCGGAAGTTTTGTAAGATAAAATTTAGGAGAATTATACTCTAGCATCGTTCTCGAGGAATTTACAAGACCAGAAATATATTTAATTGAGGAGAAGTATATTTCGCTTGTTGGTAAAATAAAATTCATACACGAGAGGACTAAAGTCAGTTCATGTAGGAAAATCATACTCTCGCATCGTTCTTCGCGATGAATTTACAGGATTAAAAATATATTCAATTGAGAGCAATTATCCAGTCTGAAATGTTAGACTAGGATTTATTTGTTGGAAAATAAAATTCATAAACGAAAGCACTAAAATCAGTTCATGTAGGAGAATTATACTTCTATATCATTCTTGTTGGTGTATAGGATCAAAAATATATTTGAAGAAATAATATTGGACAGAAAAAATAGTCGAGTCTAAAGAATCAGGTCAATAACATATAAAATATCTTAGCATATAAAAATAAAATTTATAAAGCAGAGGACTAAAATCAGTTAAAGGAGAATCGTCCCCCTTATATCATAGCACAAAGTCGCGTTTCGAATAACTACCTCGGCCATTGGTCAGTCCCCACTCGATGAATGCTGGTGTAGGCCTCGAGGCCCCGGATGAAAGCATCGACCATGCTCCAGGGGTGGAAAATCGTAGCCTTTTCTTCGTCGAGCCGCTCCCAGTCGCGGTCCTTTGTTTACCGATACGACAGGACGACGATTCCTCGACGATAGCGACGAGCAACGGGATCGATCGGCGCGGCTCGTTTAAAATTACTGCTGGCTAGGAAATACGTGGTCGCCCGGTAACGACTGGTGGAAAACGCGCAGACCGATCGCTTCTTCGACGCGGAATAAATAGGGGACTCGAGTGTTCTCCGTAAAACGGTCGGAAGCATCCTTCGACCGCGACTAATGGAACGAAAAGACGAGCGAGCGAACGGGCAAATGAATGGAACCGAACCATCGATCGCAAAAATTACGAAGAACGCCCCGTGCCTTCCTCCGTCGAAAACGTTTTTCTTCTCGCTCCTCGAGAGAGTCGACCTCCGGGGGCTGCTTTCTTCCCTCCGGAATCACTTCCTATTTTTCCACCGTTTTCCCTTTTCTTCTTCTTCGTCTTCCTCTTCTTTTTTTTTCCGCCGCTTTCTCATTCGCTTTTCTCTGGCAATTATTCGCCGATTAGGAACGCGCTGCGGTGGCTGCCGGGGCACGGCGAGAGAGCACGATCGATTCTTTCGGCGATCCGTCGAATTGGTACCCCACCCCCCTCCTTTTCCCGTGAAACCGTCTGGGTAAACCGCGAAACGCGATGGAAACTCGAGATCGCGGCAGCGATGATCGCGCGAGCGGTTTCGCGCACGCGAACGGGAAACTGCGGGATCGTATTCGGGTGAAATTGTGTCTTGGGGGTGGGCTGGGTGATATCAGGGGGGGAGGGGATTAAGTCATCATTTCGGTGAGATCGAATTTGGGAAGGGAATATGGGATGTTGAATGTTGTGCCTTTTGAATGTGGGTTTGTTTAGGGTTGGATGAATTGTTTCCGTAGGTTTGGTGTCGAGGGTTTTAACGAAACTCAGGTGTGATGGAGTTTTGGGGATATTATAGGGGGTTTAAGTCGTCACTTTCCTGGAATTTAATTGGTTTAAAAAATATAGGAGATTGTATTATGGTTTGGGATTTTTGTCTAGGAGCCAGGTGGACTACTCTGTCTATAGAATACAAATTTCGGTACTAGTTACGTGTTTAATAAACTGTGGATATTTATGCATTTATGGCAGGGATATGTGTGAATATATACAGTCAGTTCTATAAATATTCGTACCCTCTGTGTTTATTGTTGGAATTTTATATATATATATATTATATTATATATATAATATATAATATATATATATATACAAGTGTAAAGTGTATCCATGTACATATTTATAATGAAACATTTATTTGGAAACATCGAACCTACTATTTAATTCAGACAAACTTCTTTAACAGACATAGAGTATACGAATATTTATGAGACTGTAAATACAACAGTAATACACACGTTACATTGTTCGATGTAAACTAAACCTGTGAAAGCACGAGCCAGCACAAAGATCCACCAATAAAAAATGAAAAAGATCCTCCACTTCCTAATACACTTTTTACCCCCGTGTCTCCCCCATTTTCCCCTAAAATACTCTCCTTTCTCTCCTTCCAAGTGTCATCTCAAATCCACCGCACCTCTATCACCGCGACTTCGACGAAACCCCCCAACCAGGAGCGCATCCCAGGAATCCGTGATCCAGCATCCCTCGTCATTGACGATTTTCGTGAGCGAACCGTGCGGCGCGTCGGAATCGAGACGCGGTCGACGGAACAGGTGGTAGCTGCACGCGTGTTTGCCCGCGGAGGAAACTGTTTGAAAAGGTTTAAAGGCTAGAACCTTTGAAAGGATTGAAAGGGCGGCGTGCAGAAGGAGAAAAAAGGGGAGGAATAAGGGCGGCGGTGGCGGTGCGTGTCACAGTTTACGGGAGCGTCGCCGATAGACGAGGGCGCCGGGGCCCTCTCTGTCTCGTTAATTTTCGTCGTAGAAAGGCCAGGGTATTGCGGGGGCGTTCGTTAGCCGACCGACGCGAATAATGCGGATTCCTATAAACTCGTCACGCGCCGCGGGAGGTATCGATAGAAGAATGTCCTTTAATTACTGCTCGACGTACGCGACGAATGCCTGCGCGCTTCCCTAGCGGGTTAGCCGCCATTGGTTTCGTTGCGCGTCGTTCGAGGGGTCACATTTTCGTCGCTTCTTTTTTATTTTTTTATTTTAGGACGATATCACCAAGGAAAGAGCGTATTCAGAGCTCCTCCCTGGGTACGCGAGATCGTGAGATCCTTCGAATCCTCGAGCTTAGGGTGCATTATAGAGCTTCCGTTGATCGATATGCAGATGACGAGTGATCACTTGAGCGAGCGACGAAGTTTCTTGAGTAATGAAGGGTCGAAGGGGCCATGACCAGGGCCAGACGATTTCCAATGTCCTTTGCACTCGAGAGGTGACTCTCAGTTAGCATTAGGTTTCACGCAGCAAATCTACGATACCTAATGTTTCTTTAGGTTTAATTTAATTTAGGTATCAAATAAACATTTATTTACAAAAAGAACAACAAGAAGTACAAAAATTGTACGGTGAAATCTTATCTATTTCAAACGTTCTACCTATTACGCTATGCAACGTGTACAGGGTGTGTCCACGCTAAAGTGTGATAGACGCAGGTTTCAATAACTATTGATACGAAAATATTGTTTACATGTAAATGGCAGGATACAATGGGCTCTATATTGCGGCGTGAACGAAATTTTTGTTATATTATTAATTTAAAGGATATGGTGGTGAAGTTTCGTTTTTTAAATGGAACTATATATTTTTAGGGGGATCATGCGATCGTGCTTTTCCAGACGAGTTCATTCACCCTTAATGTATTTACCCGATTTTGATTAGTTCTCAAGATAGAACGCTTCGAAATTTACTGATTTTCAGTGGAAAAGTCTCGATTCGAGTGACACGTCATAAAACAAGTCCTACGCGGTCACTCAAATCGAGACTTTTCCACTGAAAATCAGTAAATTTCGAAGCGTTCTATCTTTCACTAACAAAAATCGGGTAAATACATTAAGGATCAATGAATTCATCTTGGAAATCACTATCGCATGAAACTTCACCGTCATATCTTTTAAATTAATAATAATGTACCAAAAATTTCCTATAATCCACAATACAGAGCCCATTGCATCTTGCAATTTACATATAAACAATTTTTTCGTATCATCAATAGGTATCGATATATGCATCTGTCACACTTTAGCGTGGATACCCTGTATATGCTTCTCTGCTTCCTGTATCGCGAGCGTAACAACAAAATCGAACACGTGCCTCGCCTCGAAATAGAAAGCTAATGATGGATAACACTCACGAGAGGCAGCCGCGCCGTGAGGAACGCGTTATCAGCCGGGGCGAACTTGGTAATTCCCCGACGAAGATAAGTGTTCGCTCGTTGTCGCGTATCCGATCGGGAGGAGGCAGTTAACGAGGTGGGATGGGTCGGGGCACGCGATGCCAACGCTGCTCTCGCGGCGAACGGATACTACCGGAAATATTAATAACCGCCATAAATTTTAACGCGCTCCTTCGCGACGCCCCGTTCTCCCTCGAGAAACGCGTCGTCGTTTCTCTAGCAAAACGCTCGCGAACAACCGTCAAAATTCGGAATTAACCCGTAAATTCGACGCGGTGACATCCCTTTGCCATAAATACATTTGCAACTGCACCGAGGGGGGATTGATTTATTTTTAAAGAGAGAAGAGAGGATAACGACATGGGGATGGACAGTATTATACGCCGATGGAGATAGGTATCTTAAGGTGAACCGATTTGGTTCGGATGGATATTAATGTGTACTCGAAATTGGAGAAGGAGAGGGAAAGGAACGCTAAGCAATATTTATCTTTGATCGATTAATTCTGAGAACAGATTCCAGATATTTGTCAACGCCCTTTATTATTATTAGTATTAGGGGGACCGAGTGTAATCAAAATTTTATCAATATTTATTTCTTAAAGAAATCTTAAATACTAATCAACAAAATAATTTCCTTCGTTTTCTAACAATTTTTGCCAGCGTAAAAGCAGTTGTTCGATTTCCTTTTTTAAAAAGTTCTTCGATTTTACATTGAGAAACTTTTCCAAGTCGACGACATTTTGGTTACTTTTCGGTTCCCCTAATACTGTCATTAGTAAAACGATGAGGTGCCAATACAGTCAGTCCCATAAGTATTCGTACCCTCTATTGAAGAAATTTGCCTGAATGATATGTTTGATCTTTCCAAATAAATGTTTCATTATAGATATGTATACGAATTAACTGTACACATGTATATACTTCCAATGAAAAATTTATTTGAAAACATTGAATGTAATCGATTAAATGAGATATTGAAGGTACGAGTATTTATGAGATTAACCGGATATCCCTATCTTCCCAGTTAGTCCTCTGAACGCGATTCCTCGCTTAGTATACCTTCGACACTCACCTGGCGTGACAATAACAGCCTGTATACAACAAAAATAGTTTCGATTCAATCTCCAAGAATCGCGCGATCGCCTCGCGAAAGGAAAAGTCGAACCTGGCATTAATTTCCTCGGAATTAATTTTGTTGTCGAGCAATTCGATCGTCCCCGCGAATCGCTTGGCCGGAGTAATCGACAAATACAAAAACCCCACAAAGGCCGCGGGTTCCCCGGTTCCTGGCGCGGTCGAGATAAGGTCTGAGCGGGATTTTAAATTGCCTGCCATCCGTCTCTGTCCGCGTCTGATCTGACGGCTGTCAGAGGCGTCCCATCGCGATTATCGCGTCACGCCACCGCCGCGAAACGTCCTCGATTCCGTTTCCGTTCCATTCCGACTCGTTTCCGGAACTGTCCACGTCCCGTTTCGAGCACGATCCGAAACACGCCCCGGAATGTCCCGCGGCGACAAGATCGACGAGATGGACGAGTGCTCGTTCTTCTCTCCATCCCCTCTTCTCTTTTTTTTACGCTGTAGAGGAAGCCTGCCGCGGGACCATTTCTCTCGTTTATTTGGTGTTGCGAGGAGGAGAGATCAATCCTGGTGGGAACTGTTAGACCTGCTGGACGAAACGTTTTCGTTCGATGGAGTTGAGGGGGAATTAGTCGAATTTTAATTAATAAATAAAAGTGGTCTCCTTGAGGAGACTGGATTGAGTTGCTTTGAAAGGAAGGGTTGGTCTTTGAGAATTAAGTCTAGCGAATGGACTCACGATATGTATTAGTAGAAGATATTAGTATTGGTATTAGTAATGCTACTTGGAGTGCTCATCTCAGGAATATTGAGCTTTCTGCCATTGTATCTGTATGTTTTCAGTCAGTCCTCCGAGGGGACCGGACTTCAGAGCTTAGCTCTCAAGTTTTCGATGATTCCTATCCCCGAGGAAAGAACTTACTCTCTCCAGAAGATATTAGTGTTAATATTAGTAATGCTACTTGGAGTGTCTACTCCAGAAATACTGAGCTTTCGCTACTGTATCTCTACCCACCCAGTTAGACCTCTGAGGTGACTGTGACCACCATGCTTGCAAGTTTTCGATGATTCCTATTCTCAATCATCTCCAGCTAGTAGCTGAGTGTTTCTTTAGTTCAGAAGAAAATATCTACTTTGATTTCGATCTCATTTCTCCACACGAATTCCTAAACATATGAATCCGCCTATTTGCGACTAAAAATACCAAAGTTTCCTTAAACATGGTCCCTCCAAAATTTCTCTCGAAAGCTCCCGGGAGTAAACGAAGAATTCTTTGATTAATTCGTACCGTATCCTTGTATTTGTACGTCCTTAGGGAGTATTATTATCCCTGGCCAATAAATCACTTTCTCTCTCTCCGTTCCTCCTCTCCGGATCGTTATTTATACCGCCAAGGTCGACGCTTCTTAATCGCGAAATTCCGCAGGGGTAACTCCCATCTGTCGTAGGAACCGAGATGGGGACGGCCAGCAGACTTTGGTAATGAAGCGCTTAAGGGTCTGGTTGACGCTGAGCCACGTTTAACAGTGGGAGAGATTGCAGAAAGATTAGGTTCGTCCATTGCAGCGACCCCGTCGTCGTTCACGAGACACCGGGAAACCAGCCAAAACTTGCCAAATGGATTCTAAACGCACTACGTGCAACGAGTGGACGTTTCTCGCTCGGGAAGTTTAGTTGGCAGTGGCCATGACGATTTGTGAAATAGTTTAATTGGGCGATTAAAAGTGAGTCGGGTGAAACGATACGAGATCGTTTACATTTTGGAGCCTATTTTGATTTTATAGGTAGTTTTATAGGAAGGACATTGAAAAGGTAGGTACATTTGATACTTTCAGTATCGTTTTCAAATTGGAAGCGTTGAAACTTCCAAAGTGTAAAAGTTTCAATAATACAATAATAGTCTGTACAAGTATAATTTAATTAACTATGATGTTTCGATAACGTTCTTAGAATCTTTAGAAACTGGCACAACAGCTTTTATTACTTTATTTTTAATTAATTTAATTACTTTAAGAAGATTACTTTGCAGTATCGCCAGTTAGACGAGACATGTTTGTCAAAGAAACTTTGGTAAAGTTAACATTACTCCTGCGAACGATTCCAATAGATAGCGATGTTTGATAAATAGAAGTTTAAATATTTGTGGTATATTTTACATATCTACGAATCGTAGATACCTCCCCGCACATTTTCCGATATTTCCAATTTCATTTTTACTTTTGCGCTTCCATTTCAACTTCATTACTTCATCTACATCGTGAAAATATGCACGAGCCCTCGAGGTCTACCGATAAATCTAAAAATCGAGCCACAAGGCTCACTGTCGACTCCAATTTATAAAAAAAAAAAAAAAAAAAAAAGATTGGCAAGTCGCGTACCGTTTCGGATCCAATCACCGAGAAAGCTGGTCGGTTTGCGCTCGAAATCGGCTGCAATTATTTCTGCGTAGCCTAATTAAAGGCGGGAGGGAACTGCCGCGGCGTCGAACGAGCAACGTCGCGTTCTCGAGTCGACCCTAATTGCCGCGTTATCGCGCGCGTCAACCTCGAATCCCGTGGTCTAATGAACCGGGACATGTTCGAAACCGTGCTTCCCCTACCCCTCTGCCGATGCTAGCCATATCTGACTGCGCATTCGTCCGTGAGAATTTCAATTATTTCATCGTGGAGGGAGAGAACCCCTCGTTATGGACGCGAGGACCGCGTCGCGACGACCAGCTGCGCGTTCCTTCGACGATTCCGCGCGATTTCGACGCGCCGAGTTCCTGACGAGTCGATCATTGCGATCGATCGCTGCAGGGGAGGGTTTAGGGGGTGTAGTTGTCGATGGGATTAAGGAAACATAGTATCTATGCTGAGTTGTTATTGGTGCTAAATTGGAGGTTTAAGGAAGATTTTGTTTGTTGCTGAAGGTTGTAAAGAGGAATTTGTGTGTAATAGTTGTCAGTTAAGAAATTGAAATAGTAATTAATGAATTATTTGTGTGCAACTGTGTTCGATACGTGAGAAATTTCAAATTATTTCGTTTAAAAAATTGTTTAATTAAGCGTTTATATTTATGTTCGTACAATCTCGTGGAGCGAAATAATTTCTTCATACGGCAAATTAACTATTTCTATATAATTCGTTTAATACGTTAATTACCTCGTTCTACTTCGTTTGATACAATAATTATTTTTGGGGAAACCTTCTGTTGTCAGTGGAATTGGTCTGACCATTGCTGGCTGTTTCTACTTATATTTTTCATATGCGGATATGGGGTATATGAACATCCTCTGGATCAATAGTTTGCGTTCTATGACCTGGTTTGGGTTCAATTAGGGCCAGTTTAAGTGATCGCTATGCCAGATTCGGATTTGTTATAAAAATACAGGATGTCGAATTCAGTGATTTTTGGCTGTTGGTAATTGAACACTAAAGTTGATCGCACTTCCCGTTCTACGCGAAGGATTTCAACGAAATTGAAATATAACGTAGTCCACGATAAATAAGGCCCAGTTGAAGTCACCACGTCGCCAAATTCGAATTTATTAGGAAAACACAGGCCATCGAATTCGAGTGGCCCAGTCCCACCCTCAAGAATCGCACCCAGGTCGTCTTGAATCGCTCATTCTCAAATGGCTGACGATTATCAGGCGAGCCACCCCCGCGCGAACGAAACGAGTCGGACCGGGTAACGCGTTAAATGGTGAAAGGTTCGAACGAAACGGTGTAACGAGCCCTTCCGTAGAAGAGGCACTCGGGTTGTCGCGGCGGAAAGGGTTGGGACACGGTAAAGCGCATCGTACCGAACTGCGCTCCGGCACTTATTATTTGCCAAGCAGAAAAGGAGAAGAGCCAACGAAAACTGTGCTTCTCTCTTCCCTCTCTCCGTGCCTCTCTAGCCCCCTGTTACCCGCGCCTGCGAGAAGCAGAGAGAGAGAGAGAGAGAGAGAGAGTGCGGGGGGGGATGCCAGGGGGTGAAAAGGTAGGAAAGAGGAGGGTGTTTCTCCGTTAATCCGAGGTCGGAAGCAGAAGCCTTCTCGTTGCATAGATGAGCGCGATCCCCCTCCCCCCCCCCCCCCCACACACTCCTCCACTCCTCCCCCCGTCCGCCCCCGTCGAGGTTTTTTCTCATGGTACCCTCGGCCTTATGCGAGCGCATTTTCCCTGTTCGTTCAATTTTCTCACTCGTCTTCTCTCGGTGCGCGCAGCAGCTATTTTCATCTTCTCCGCGTTCCGTTTTTCCGCCACACTCGACGGTTTTTCAGCGGATTTATCGTCGTCCTTCTGTTCGAAGAATCGACGTATCGATCGGTCGATATACGCCCGCCGAACCGTGCACACAGCCGACGCGCTAATAAGCGTTTTCTACGGTCCCCGTGAAACGCGACGGATAAAACCGTACGAGAGGAACGAGAAGCGTAGCCGGTCGAGCCGACTCGGCGTATAATGACGACGGGGGATGACAATGACGATGTCATCGGTCGTGGAAACTTTATTAATCCGTTGGATCCGAATCCATCAGCGTTTTTCCGCGATCGACCGAGTACCTTCTCGGCGACGATCTATGCCTCGGGGGGCTCGGGCAACCGTGATTGGCGACATGTACGGGTGTGAAGCAACTTTTAAATAAATGGGGGGATAATAGTTTCGGGAGGTTCGTTTTTGCTACACACAACAGTCACCTACTGATTCGCGAAGGAACACGCGGTCAAATACTATGGAATTTAAAATGGTCCACCCTGTATATAAGAACGAAGCCCTGACTGATTACAATCAACGTCCGATATTCCGAAATTCAAGTCCTAAGGGGGTAAAAAGGGGTTGCGACACAGCTATCGGAAATATCGATTGAAACATCCGAGTTGCGGAAAACAAACAACAGTCACCTACTGATTCGCGAAGGAACACGCGGTCAAATGTGAACGATGTAAAATAAATAGTATTACGCATCAGGGGATGATTCTTTGCTTGAAAACGAATCGAAAATGAAGAATGATATTTTTTCATAGGAAGCTTCGTTCTCGTAAAAATAAATCGAAAGGTTCGGCTAACCATGTCTGACCACGACTGGCCAGTTCTACTAATTCTGGTATCGTCTAATGTACCATACCTCTTCTACGCAAACTGCAATTTTTTAAATGATTACGACTAATCGAAATGGACACTAACATAACAGAAGCGACATAAATTAGCAACATAAGTAGAAATGGTGAGTAATGGTCAGACACGCTGGTCAAGTCGTACACGTGCTCCAAGGAGGAAACTATCACAAATGAAATTGTCAGAATAACGAATGAACTAAACTTGGACGTCGACGATGAAGATGTTAACGTGTCTTCGCTGTAAATTGTTCCATTTCAAACTTTTTTTAAGGTATTTCGGTTCGATTTAATGTTGGGTTTGTATGAAGTTGAACAGTAATGGTTATCGTTTGTGTAACGGCAGTTAATCTCTTCAGGGATGATTTTTTTTTCTTATTTAAAAATTTTTGTTCTTTTTATTATTGACAGTAATTATAATTATAACAAACTAAACGTCCGCATACGGGGGCAAGGGCGTGAAGAGGTTAAAAGAGCGACTGGAATAGAGAATGAGATGTTTATTATTATTATTTAGTGAAATTTTTGTCGTACATAGCTCGACTAACATAAAGCACAAGAGATATGAAGTATAAATCATGTACTTATATGATGATAGACATTAATAGGGGTGTCTGTGAATTTATATGGACTCATAATTAATTAATTTCAATTTTATATAATTCCTCATAAATTCCATTTATATAATTCCTAATAAAGCATACGATTCGAATTTTTATCACCCGCACATCCGAACCTAACTTCCTACATAGTGTCTCCTATTTCCAATTTTTCGTCATTCAGGAACGTCGACTGTCTACTATATGAAAGTCTCGAAGTTATTGGTATTGTCGTTCGTCGTCTTGCGAATGTACCCACGGCGAACACTCGTAACGAAGAACGCTTCCGCGAGTCATTCGCGCGGCGATAATCGATTGAACGCGGCCATTAAACGCGCCTCGGTCGATTGTCCCGTCGATCGTGGATCGACGCGAGCAACGAACGGCATAGCCGGTGCGTTTTTAATTGGCAGAGGGAGAGGCCTTCGATATCAATCGTTTCCGCGTAAAACCAGCGCGATCGCTATTTGCCCTTTTCGCTCTCGGCTCTTCCCCTTTAATTCCGAGCGAACGCCACCACGACGAAACGAGCGGTTATTCGACGACCGAGACGAACACCCAGAGAGAAAGGGAGAATGAAAACACGGAACCAGAGTATCTCCGCGAGTTCGTTCGAGAAATTTTTCCGAGGCTGTTCTTCGATTCAGCGATTGTTAGAATAAAATTACGAGTTTCTGATTCCTCTGTAACACGGGCTGCCTTTGTCCGATTCGAGTGGATTCTTGCGAGAGGGTTGCTTTTAGTAGAGCGACCAGACGTATCGACTTTGACAGTTCTCGATTCCGGATGTTCTGATAATTTAAAACGATATATTGACAATTCAGGCCACGAGAACCAGAGTAGCCTATCTACAAAATTATGGTACTGAGTAATAAAGAGAAATTGAACTCTGTTAATGCTTTAGGACGTAGTTCAATTTAAAAAAATAATGTTACTTAGGCCACTCTGGTTTTCGAGGCCTCAATTTAAAAGGATAGCAGTCCACGATTTCAAATGAACGCAGAAATTATGTTTACACCAGATGCTTTCTTATACCACGAATTGAAAGAGAAATTCAAGAACAAAATAATTAGAAATACATCAACCATAACCCTTTGACTGCGAATGGTGTATGTATACGCCTTCGAGAAATGGGCTCAGAAGAATGTTTGTAATTGTTGAATCAATGCTTAAATATCAGCTTATAGGGGATGACGAAGCAAAACTTTTTTATATGCACAGTTCATTCATAGGATGCTTAGTTTCGAAAATAAAAATTGAAAAGTTAGAAGTTCGTTGGAAAAGTTGAATTTCAGCAGAAAGGTCTTTTAGGTTCTCAATTTTTATATCTGAAACTAAACGTCGTACAAATAAACTATAAATATAAAAAAGTTTTGTCTGATCATCCCCTATAAGCTGATATTTTCTTTAAATTTGACTGTTCGACTGTTGTTCTTTTTTCTTTTAAGAAAACATCAACAGAATCAGACCACTACGAGATCTCAGTAAAAAGATCATTTAAGTTTTTAATTTTTATCTCTGAAACTAAACATCGTACGAATAAATTGCAAATACAAAAAAAGTTCCTTATTATCATCCCCTATAAGCTAATATTTTTATAAAATTCACACCTCTATGCCTCTTGGAATTTCCAGCAAAAGAAGTTCGGCAGTCAAAGGGTTCATAACCGCATACCGAGTACAACTCGGCTAATGGTCCTACCGTTTCTCATTACTTCTACTTCTGTCGTATCTAGTGTTATCCGTTTCAAATACCCGTGACTACAGAGAAGACAGGAAGATCGAGGCACGCCATAACGCCGCGGCACAGTCAATGTTTGCCAACAGGAACGCAAGTGGAAACGGTGAGTAACGGACGGACACGCGTGCCAAGTCCATTAGCGTGGCAATTTTCAAAATCGATTTTCACGACGAACGAAACAACGGAGTTTCCTCGCGGATGAATCAGCGAGGAGGAAAAATCTATCTTCGAGCCAACTCGATCCTGAGGTATCCGCCTAACCGGGTCGATCCGTCTTCGGAGTCGAAATTACTCGACAGGCGGGAGACGGCAGCACAGGGGTTTCAAGGAAAACGCGAACGGCGGGGATTTCTCGCCGTCGCGGCGCCCTGGTCCCGACGACGCCGCTTGTTTGTCCAACGCAGCTCCGTAAACGTATTTGGAAATCGCGCGTACAAACACGGTCGTCGTTCTCCCCCGGGGAAGCCGACGGGGAAACCGTACGCTTCGCGCTATCGCAACGCGTGGAAATTTCACGGAAAGGAAAAAGAGACTCGACTCGATTTGCGCAGTGCTTTCAAGTTTACCCATCTTAACGACCGTCGTCCTATGCAAACTCCCGCTACGCTTTACGAGGCACCGTTCTTGCCTCGGCTGCAACCGACGCAGACGACGATCGACGCTCGATTACTCGAACCGAGCGCTCGATTTTCGAGCCGAACGATGGATTCTCGCTGTGAATTCCACGCGTTCCGGGGGAACTTTGTGTAAGGCGAGGATGGGACGGGTAATTTACTGCGGGACTTTGGACGATTGTGCTAGAAGTGGTGAAAAGTCTTTGTGGAAAGTGTCAGTCAACGAATCTGGAACACCGATTACTCAAATTGGGCATAACTTAACGTGGACTAGATCGTACTTGAATTTTTCCAAAGTCGTTTACACGGAAGGCGATTCAACATGAAATAGCTAACAACAAAAAATCACCAAATTCGAGGTCCTGTATTTTTTATCAAATTCGAATCCAGCGAAGTGAAGACTTAAACTGTCCATAATTTAACACACGTTACATCGTGTTTGGATTTCAATAAAATCCTTGCATTTCAATAAAATCCTTGCATTTCAATACAAAAGCGATCGATTTGGAATGGTCCGTCCAATATTGAGGTAAACTGTTTCAAAAATTCTGATGGCTTTTAAACTCCATTTCAGGAGCGCAATCATCGGAGTCCCTTTATAGTAGAGATGTACTTTGACTATTCAGGAATTCTCAACCCCGTAGTGAATGATACTTCCTCTGCAGTAGTGAAAGTTCCATTGTACACGAATAAAAGGGAGATAGTGTAATATCAAATCACATAGTTTAAAGTAATAAAATGCTTCGAATTTTGAGGAATTCCCGCGAATTTAGTAATGCATAGTTACGTGATTGATATGCGGGAATATATGGACTACCTTTGCGAGCTTCCAGTCGATTAATAAACCAATTGGATTCCAATCAAGCAGTAGACTCGCTTATGCGTTACTGTATGCTAGAACTATTGAAAATCAACCAGTGGATTGTCTACGGTACGCGTAATCCTCGAATCTGTATTAGATCGCGTGATTTAGTCACAATTTACTCTATCGATGTATAATCAGGGTATAATTAATAACTCGCGGGCTATTGGAGTAAATTGTTCCAAAAAATTCATGCTACATCTCCTCGAGTACCTTAAAAACCTCAAAAAGTTGGACTTCGATGCATCGTCTACATTTTTGTGAAAAAAATCCCGAAGGTCGTCATGTACCTGTTTGAACGAATTGTACCTATCAATAGGTAATCAGGAAATAATTAATAACTCGCACACCATTGGAGTAAATAATTCCAAAAAATTCAAGCAACATCTCTTTAAGTACCTCAACTACCCCAAAAAAGTGTCAGTTTCATATATCGCCAACACTTTTCTGAAAAAAATTCCAAACGTCGTCACGTATCTATTTGCTAGAATTATACCTACCAATAGATAATCAAGAAATAATTAATAACTCGTGCACCATTGGAGTAAATAGTTCCAAAAAATTCAAGCAACACCTCTTTAAGTACCTCAACAACCCTAAAAAGGTTTCAGTTTCATACATCGCCTACACTTCTCTGAAAAAAAGCCCGAATGTCGTCGCTCACCATCCAAGGGTCCTTTTGTCACCCTCCCCTATTTCAGGCGTAAAATTCCCATTAAGAATCGCCATCCCGATCCTTCAACGGGAGGGATTCTCGAGATAGCCAGCGTCCAACGACCCCGTGATTTGCGAAATCGTCGCAGGCGAGGCGCCAGGGGTTGGCCAGGTCGCGGGAAAGTCGATGAAAAATCGTCGAACCGTAGGGTAACGACGTTCGACGTATTCCCGACGGTCTCTCGGATGGTGAAATTCACGCCACGAGTCGGAATACGCAATGCCTCGGCGGCTGATCCAAGCCCTCCTTTTTTTCTTTCTTTTTTTTCCCTTGCTCGCGTTGAAATTCACCGAGAACTGATAAAGTCGACTGATGCCGAACGTCCGTCAAACTCTTTTCGCTTCGCGACGCATCGACGCGGTTTCCTCCGAGGCTGTTCCCGGTAATGCTACCGGACGTTCCCGACGTTGAAACGTCGGGTCGAGATTATTCTGATTTCCGTGCGCGTTGTCGAAGCTGGCACTGTTATTCTTAGACAGGCCTCCCGTGAGTTTTAAATGCATTTTAAACAAGCATATGTTGTACGAGATAGTGTTCCTCGTGGTATCAAGTCGAATTCTTCTTGGTTGGAGTTGCCTTTAGAATATGATTCCAAGATGTAAAAGGGGAAGGGAAACGTGAGAAAAGGAAGACAAAAATAAAATAAGGGATGTTTGTTGAGACGACGTAGAGTTGTTTCATAATTCGAAGCAAAGGGAATTATTTTCTTGGTCATTTATATATACACGAATTAATTAACACTCAAACCTGCGCAGAGCTGTTGAACCCTACCGAAGATACATAGTTTTACTCTGTTCTCCAAAATTGGGTAACATGGTTATTTCGCAATCCATACTGCGACGATCAACCCCTTGTGCTTCTCATTCAAAACTTTCAAGTAATTATTTCAATGGAACCTGTGGGAAGTGGCAATCCTTTCAGAGGGGTTAAGGGAGGAATTGATTTAAAATTATCACTCTATATTCCCGAGGGACATTGTCCCAGGCCAATGAATCTATCCATCTGTCTCTCAGCCGCGCCAGCTTCTTTCCCGCGCGTCTCCCATTTACTCCGTTCCGAGGCACGGGAGAAGAACTTTTAATTTGGAAGAAGCTGGCAGCGGGGACGCGCGGAAACGTGACGGAAATCGGTAACCGGAGGTAGCCGGTATCGTGGCAAAACGCCAGCCGACGTTGTCGCGCCGCGCGCTACAAACTGCGTTCCGAACGAAACCACCGTCCGAGATCGTAGACACGGAACGAGGAAACTTCTACGACCCCGCGAGGACGCGATAACCTCGACTCCTCCGCGTCCTTTCGCCGCTTGTTTACGACAATTTCATTCCTCCTCGAACGTGGAAATTTAAAATTTAAATAAAGAACGCCTTTTTTTAGCGGACTGGCTGGAGTCTGAGGGATAAATTAGGCAGGATTCGGGTGCAGTAAATTTTTTGGAGGGAGAAGATGAGGTCCAAGGAAGGATCTACTAGCGCAGTATACCTAAACGAGAGGGAGCCTCCTACTGCGCCAAAGTGTGCCTCTTCTTTTACACCATCATTCCCCTTCACTTTTTTAAGATCATTTCATTCCTTCCTATATGGAAATGAGAACGTGGAATATTCGAAGGAAATTAAAAATTTAAATAAAGAACATGTTTTTATAGACTGGGTGGTGTATAACGGATAAATTAGATGGCATTGGAGAGCAGTGAATTTTTTGGCGAGGAGAAGATGGCGTATAATGAAGAATCTACTAGTGCGGTATAGATAAAGAAGATCGAGGTTTATACTGGGCCAAGTGTAATAACATGCGAGTTGAATTAGGTAGTATTCCAGGGTAGTGAATTTTTTGGCGACGATAAAATAACATCCGAGGAAAACGGATGTATCGGTGGAGTTTACCATAGCCAGAGTGAGGCTCTTACTGCACTCTTTATTCCTCTCCACTTTTTTAAGACCATTTCATTTCTTATATACGAAAATGAAAACGTAGAAAACGTGGAAACGAAGGAAATTTAAAATTTAAATTCAGAATTAAGTAGACGAAGTGTAAGTTCGTACTTCGTAAGTAAGACGTTCGGAATTTTTTTCAGAGAAGTGTAGACGATGTATGAAACTAAAACTTTTTTGGGGTTGTTGAGGTACTTAAAGAGGTGTTGCTTGAATTTTTTGGAACTATTTACTCCAATGGTGCACGAGTTATTAATTATTTCTTAATTATCTATTGGTAGGTATAATTCTAGCGAATAGGTGCGTGACGACCTTCGGAATTTTTTCAGAGGAGTATAGGTGATGTGTTAAACTGAAAATTTTTGGATTTTTTAAAATACTTGAGAAGATGTAGCTAATCCTTGGTGTCGTAACATTTTTTGATGGGAAGATGCCAGTGCATTTCACTAATGAACTAGATAAATTAATTCCAAAATTTATATCCAATAAGTGTCAAAGAAAATGAAACCGAATTAAATACTTGAATTACGAAGTAAATAACCACAAAAATAAATACCACACTAAATATTTGATTACGTAATTTCCAATGCTCTGAACGAAATTTAATCACGGTAGAAATTTTCAAAAGTATTAGACAGTCAACGTGTACAAGTAATCCAAACTTGCGATCCTTCATCCATTCCCTTCAAGGTCTGCGCCGCATAACAGAAGAAATGGGCCGCGAAGGAAGAAAAAGGTTGCGAGAATAGGGTGGCGGTCATAATGCCTGTATTTTTCGTAAACCCCTATGGCGCAATACCGGTCTTTTCATGCCTCCGTCTCTGTAGCGGTTGCCCAGAAGTAACTGGAAAATATCGGCACAATGTCGGTATCCTACGTTCCCTAAGTCCTCGCAACAAAGGGAATCTAAAACAATGCGGGACCCGACGAAAATGCTAGGGAATATTAGACAATGCGCTGATGGATAACGGACCTGCTGTGGCGTTTAAATGTAGAGTAGGTCGGGAGAACGCGTTGCGTCTTGTAAACACAACCAACGACGATTTCATTCTCCGAACGAAGGATTCCATTGTAGCTACGCACATTGTAGCGCCTCGACGCCAAGTACATGAAAAATTATCCGTCACCGCGTGTATATACCTGGCGTTGGAGCTACCACGTAACTTTTACAGGAGAGATGATCGATTCCAACCTAACCTGAAACTTTTTTCATGAATAACTCAACACGCCTGCAATATTTTCTAAATTTAAAGACATTTTTCTGATGTAAACTGCATATAAGCTTTCGAATAAAACCAAACTCAATAAAATCGGTCCACGTACAACTGAGATATTATAAATGACACAATGTAACATTTGTGGTGGTATTTATTTTTGCGAGAATTTAGAAATGAATTTTGTTCAACACCTCACTTTCGGAAATAATTAATTTACCCCATATTGAAAACCCTCGTCACCGATGTGTTAATAACGACAAAGTTTGGTACAGTTAGTGAATAAAAAAAAAAAAAAAAAAAACAGTACTTCTGAAACAAAATGTAAGAGATCTCGGTTTGTATAATAATAACGCCATATTTTTGGAGGAAGGAAACAGTAACTATGTGGGAGGATATAAAGAAACTATTTAATTAAGGGACGATAGGATGTAGAAGTAGACGATTATAAATGGATTTCGTCGTAGCGGTAGGCGTCGATAGATACGAGAGGGTTAATACAGACCGGCTTCAAGAGGTAAAGAAGAGCACGAAGCTTTCGGTAGATAAAGCACCGGAAAGATCCATCTTCGTTTCATATCGAATCACCTCGACTCCGGTAAAAAGGAGATCTAATTTACGGATATAGTAGCAATGATGAAAGACAGTTAATAATAATGTTACTTATCAAGAGTTCCTTCCCGAGGCTAAAAGCATTCAGTCAACGATGCAACGAATCCAGACACGAGCGTATACATCTCTAGCTTGTATACCAAAGTGATCCCACCCCCTGTACAAAAGACACACGCATTTCGTCTTCCTATAATCACTTTTGAGACGAAAGGGAGTCCGTCCACGACAGAAAAGAAGACGAAACGGTAACGGTACGAGGAGCATCCAAAGGTCGATGCTCAAAGTTCGCAAATGTTGGATCGAGACGACGATCGGGGAGGGAGAAATGCAACGACGAAAGAAACGACGACAAGAGGGGTGGCAGGGCTCCCCCATCGCGTTAATGGGAATTTAATGCGCGGACCTTCGCCGAGGTTGGGGAGGAGGGGACAAGGAGAAGGGGATATGCTCGCGATTTCTCGCGCGGTCATCGTCGCGCCCCTTCTTTATCCCCGTCACGAACCCGTTCCCTTTCGTTCCCTTCGCCGGCGGAGCTGGGGGGACGTCGTTCTTATTATCCGTCCAAGGTAACCGCTTTATTCGCGTCGAAAGGCGCAGCGAGCTGCTACGGGAGGATCCTTTGTCCTCCGCGCAGAGAGACGTCCAGCGCGTGCGATTCGTTAAACTCCTGTCTGCTGATAGAAAGACCGTCTGGATGTCAGAATGGCCAAGCGACGTATCTTTTCTCGTCGGCTTCGAACCGCGCGGCCGACTCGCGACTCCGCGAAAGAAATCGACGACGTGAGTCGAGTCACGAGACGGGGGAGGAGGGAGACCTTTCGAGGTTGAAAGGTTCCTTTGGGAACGACTCTTTGGGTACTGGTCGCGAGGGATCCGTGTTTCTAATTTTTTCGACAGGCCCGAGGGTTGTTTGTTTAAATTATTTTGAAGTTTATGGTTGAAATGCTTGGGTTCAGACGTGGTGACTCTTTTTAGGATTGAGTTATTTATATCTACCATAATGAAAAATTGGGTAGATCAATTTCTGTCAAAAATATTTGGCACTAAACATTACCCTTGCTCGATCATTCAGGTGGAAAGATTAAGAAAAGAAAAAATAAGACTGAGCTTCACATGACCTTGAGCTTCACTCGGACCACGACAATGATAACTCAACTGAACGTACAATTTTCCGGTCTTTCCGAATTCGAGGTAAAAAATAAGGGTTTCTATTTAAAATAACAAAGTTGACCTTCAAATGACCTTGAACGTGACTTCCAAGGTCAAAGGAAAAGTCATAAGAATATTTCCCTCTCGAAATTGAGCAACTTTTGTTCGAAGCATTTTTCGCTAACTCTTATATGTAGTTTCATAGAAATTCTATTAGGGGAATTTAAAATGGTCCATGTCTGACCCACGACTGGTTAGTTCTACTAATTCTGGCATTGTCTAATGTACCATACCTCTTCTACGCAAACTGCAATTTTTTAAATGATTACGACTAATCGAAATGGACACTAACATAACAGAAGCGACATAAATTAGCAACATAAGTAGAAAC
>NC_071978.1:22536414-22548641 GCF_026283585.1 Hylaeus volcanicus | reverse complement strand
TCTGTTGCTCATTTTCACACTAACATAACAGAAGCGACATAAATTAGTAACATAGGTAGAAATGGTGAGTAATGGTCAGACACGTGCTCCAAGGAGGAAACTATCACAAATGAAATAGTCAGCCTAATGAACGAACTAAACTTGGACGTCGACGACGAAGATGTTAACGAGTCGATTGTATCTCACTCACCACCGCTGTCAAATGAATACTTCATTGATCAACAATTGAGTAACGATAAAATATACAATGAAAATGAGGAAGAAGAAGTTGATAAAAACGTCAAGACTTTGACAATTAGAAATATGAATGAAGCCTTCATGCATCTTGACAAATTTTTCATTATCATGGAAGAACGTGATTCCAATGGTGAACGTACAGGGTGATCCGCTCGCTAGTAGACACAATGGACAACCACAACAATAGTTGGCCGTCATTGTAGACTTTATAACGGTGACTTTCGCAGCGAAAGCGGCTGTATGGGTGAAAATGTGTTTGCCGAGCAGAAAAGTCCTCGACAGTAAATTACACCTCTCATTACGGTAATCGATTCATACATTACAGACTTATCTGGGAAATATGAATCTGCTAATTCTAATATCGTACGATCCCGAACGAAAAGTCTAGCTCTATCCTTGTCTAAAAAGGTGTCATATTACTAATTGCGATTTTACGACCTCACAAGATGCCTACCAGCAAGTATCCGTAGGGCAATTCAAAACGACACGAGATTCTACATATAAATGCGTAAAAATCCACGGTCTATTTCTGGGACTGACGGTACAAACTCCAATTATAAACAAAAATGTTCAGATATAGTTTCGAGTTTCACGCGTCCAAGCTGGCTTCTTCCGTCAAGTTCGTCATCTAATACGAGAAATTAGAGTACAGTATACCTCCTACAGGCCAATTTCCACATTTCCACTTCTCCAAAACTTGAGAATTCACCGAGTGCTCCAATCGTCGAGTTTCCCTTGTTAGTCGCGGCACTTACGAAAGCGTTATATATATATAAAAAGAAAAAGAAACGCTACAAGGTCCGCCCCGTTCGAGAGCTTTCGAGCTCCCCGTCTGAACATACCCCAAGAGCGCGAACACGGCACGTGATCATCCCTTGAGCTATGTCGGGATTCAACCGTGACCCTCGAGATCTTTACGCGTCGATACGAGCGCCGTCGCGCGCCTCGAACCGCCGAATCGACGATCGCCCGTCTCGATAACCCTTCCGCGATACCATCGACCGTTTCCGCGTCGAGTTTCGCCCTCCTGTCGCGACCTCGAGGGCCAGGTCGACTCTAATCCGATACCAACCGACGTTCGATATCGCGTTTCC
Organism: Hylaeus volcanicus; assembly: GCF_026283585.1. Lineage (NCBI taxonomy): Eukaryota > Metazoa > Arthropoda > Insecta > Hymenoptera > Colletidae > Hylaeus > Hylaeus volcanicus. The sequence goes on along the minus strand of NC_071978.1, from coordinate 22,547,310 downwards.
GTGATTGCAGTTTCGAGAGCGCCGCGGCTAATCCCGCGCGCGAAGTTAAACGCGATTAGAGCCTCTATTACGGTCCATTAGCCTCTCGTTGCCCGCCAGGGTGGGAACCACCTACCCCCGAAATCCCAGACAATCTGCGCGTCGAAAATTCGTACCGACAGCCTCGCGATAATTCCGCGTCGACGCTGATAAGCTTGTTCCAAGCGACACGATTACGAAAAATAGGTACGGTTGATATTGACCTCGCAGAGGTCAGCGAGTGATTACCTCGTTTTGGGGATCGAGAAGTGGGGTATATGGGCGCCTTTGACCCTTTACACTCAAGAGGTGACTCTCAGTCACCATTAGGTTTCACGCAGCAAATCTATGTACAATACCTAATGTTTCTTTAGATTTCATTTCTTTGGAGCTCGAAGTGTCGATAAAATGATTGTCAGCGTGGTAAAGGTGATCTTATTCTCAAATCTAGATAGCTTGGAATTCATGGCAATAGAATGCTAAGAAACATCTCGAGTTGCTGGTAGATAACAGAAAAAAAGACCTCGAGTGCAAAGAGTTAAAACTTTGCAGTTAAGATTCTCTGATTTCGGTAGAGTTCTGTCGAGTCTGACAATGAGTTGATGGAGGATTTTTGTATGTGATCATTCGAATACATTGGAAGTCATCATCTGAACTATGATCACCAAGCGTGGCTTAACGCGTTGACTGCCACGCTTTTGTGAACATATTTATGAGGCTGAAATTGTGTTTCGAAATGATTGGAAGCTACGTAATCTAAGATTTGTGACGGTATTTGTTTTTACAATTTTATTACAATTCAGGAATCTTATCCCGATTTATTTTCTTTAACACGTTGACTGCTAGACTAATACTCGTGAAAATGTCTACGAGGCTAAAGCTTTAGTTCGACACGATTAGAAAGTACGTAACCTAACAGTTGTGGTAATATATAATTTTCCAACGTCGTTAGATTTATTTTATTGAACATCTCACCATCGGAATCGGGTCTTTTATTAGGTTGTCCCATAAGTTCCCGGAAACTTGATGCTTGAATTTTTGACATTAAAATCTTCAGAATAAAGTTTTTAAACACTTAGCGAATGGTTCTGTCATTCTCATACGAGTGACGGTTGCATTGAAGCGTGATGCTCAAGGCACCTCTATATCTTGATATCCAAAATCAATCGTTAGAGAGGTATCCTGCGGTCAAGGATCTCCCGTGCGCTCTCGAGAGCGCGTCGCCTGAATCTAATGACAGCAAACACAGAAACATTGATCAACCGCGTCATTTGCATATCTCAACAATAGGGCTAATCTGTACACGCCCCGCTGTCCCTCCCCTCGACGAAGTATCAGAACTCGCTGTTAGGCGCCACGGATTTCCCAAGCTGCTGGATAAACTTTCCTTCACCTCCGTCAACGAGTCTTTAAAGTTCAACTACGGAGTTCAAATCACGCCTCACGACCGGGGTAGAGGGGAACAAGTTTTACAACGCGGAAACTTCTGTTAGCCTCTGCACCCTGGCTAAACAAGAAACCATCTCCTCGTACGAATAGCAATTACGGTACCGTGTACTTTATCGTCGTCAACTGGGGTCGACGCGAAATGTTTTGGTTGCAGACGGAAACTTCAACGAGGATTCAATCCACAGCACGATGAGCCCAGATATTTCATTTATTTACACCGTGCTAAGAGCGCCGTTCAATCTTTTATGCTTGGCTACTCCGATGCAGTCATACATTTGCATTCAGTTTTTTTCAAGAGTGGTACTGTTGACTATCGTTTTTTGTAATTGTTAAGTCAGGTTACTTTGTCTCTTTCGACCTGGGTGTTTTCTGTTTGGATTCTATTCGTTTCTCTCTTAAAAATAAATTGTATTTTACTAGGGTTGTAAGTATACAAGGTAAATCAAAGACAGTAGACAGAGGAGGAATCTATTCTTTTTAAGATATGTTCCTGTCAGGCTCAATTGTAATCTGACCAACAGCAACCAGATATAAGAACTGGGACATATGTGTCTCTCTCGTAATATTAATTTGACTTCTAAATTACTATATAATTATTATGTCAGGTTACTGGGTAAGAGCAACCATCTGAAATACTTTCTAACGTACAGACTGTAATTTTTATTTTTTTTACATATTGCAAGTAATTTGTGCATGTCTCTCCAGGCTCATTTTAAAATATTCCAGTATCGTATTCTCAGGAAATGATCATCAGAAAATTATTTCCTGATAATCCTTCCTGATCTCCTTTTAACTCCATATACAGTCATCCAATAAATATTCGTATCCTTCGTGTTTATTACAAGAATTCGTCTCAATCAAATGATAGGCTCGATGTTTCCAAATAAATGTTTCATTGTAAACACATACATGAATAAACATTATACATATATATCTTTATAATGAAAAATTAATTTGGAACCATCGCATACATCATTTCATTTAGACTTTCTTCAATATACATAAGGGTTACGAATACTTATGGGACTGGCTTCTTTTTAATCATACTTCTCAAATTTCGAATTACCCCCAGAGGTGACCCAATACCTCGTACCATTCTTTCTAAAAATTCCTGATAGTAAACTACTAAGAAAAAAAAAAAAAATACATATAAATTGCGAGATACGTGGTTTATAAAAATTTAATTTTTCCACGTCGCCTTCCTGGAAGCTCCGTATCAATCATCAAGATTCTCGATCCGCGGCGACGGGGTCGAAGGGCGTGGAGGAAGCCACAGGAAGCGTAGCAAAGTCGAATTAAAATTCCGTATACGGACCAGGCTTGCCACTGCGCCCGTCGAACCTAAATTAAATCGCGCTCGCGATCTTCCTCTAAAGTCTAGACTCTAGACACCACCCGTCTCTTCGACTTCGACCCCCTCCCGCTCTTCGTTCTCCACCCGCAAAGAAATATTACGAGCACGGAATCGTTTCGTCATGGGACAAGAAAAAGGGAAGGGCACGAGCCCAGAAGGGAGAGAGGGGGTTGGGGAACAGACGGAGGGCGCGGAAACGCGAGGCAGGAGGAAAACTGCGACGGACAAATACAATAGTTTTCCTCGAGACAAAAGGAGGGTATTTTATGGGATCGAGGAGAGAGGTTACTGCGCGAGAGCTGAATCCGCGTCGTCTGGACCCAGCCTGTGTTAAGCAGGATTTCCACAGGCAAACGCCATTGGCGCCAGTTTTAGAGCGAGAATTTAGAGGGAAACTTGGTTAACACGTTTACTGTCAGCCCTTTGCGCTCGACGTCTTTTTTTCTGGTATCTACCAGAAATTCGGGATGCTTTCCTAGCCATCTATTGGCAGAGATGGACAAAACCGTAGGTTTCGAATAAATCTGAAGTTCGCCAATGTGTTTGTCTCGTTTCTTTCTCTGGAAAATGTTCAAAAAAGGAAACGAGACAAACATATCGGCGAATTTCAGATCTATTCGAAACCTAGGGTTTTGCCCATCACTGTCTATTGGCGCGAATGCTAAGCTTAGACTTCGGACAGGAAGCTCGATTGCCATTTTATCGACACTTCGAATTCCAAACAAAGTTAAACCTGAAGAAACATTATTGCTGGTAGATTTGCTGCGTCAAACCTAGCGGCGATTGAGAGCCACCTCTCGAGTGCAAAGGGTTAAACAACTCGTGAAAATGTTTGCGAGCCTAACACTTTCATTCTATACAAGTGGAACTTATTTTTGCAATTTTGTCAAATTCGTGAATCTCATACAGATTTATTTTCTGCAATATCTGATGTTCAGAATTAATTTATTTGATTCCTTAGTGAAATGTCCTGTCACCCATGTAATGGGTATTCGAAAAAGTTCGTGGCGTTTCGTCGCCCGATCAAGGCGAGAATGCTACGCAGGCTTGTGAACAAATGTGTGGTTTTTGCGGACGAAATGCTGTATCAAAATTTTGGTGCCAAAGATGTGTCATGCTGTGGCGCACCAATCACAAAATGATACAATAAAATCGTGCAAATTGAAAAACGAACTTTTTTGAATACCTAATATGAACGTGGCGATTAACGTATCAAATTCAATGTCAACCCTTTCCTCGTACCAAAGGAACCATCAATTTTGCTGACGCGAAGATTACCGTCGTCCCCTTTAAAATCACCCCCGTTACTTCCCTAATGCAACGACTTCTGCTGCCAGTAACCACAATTTACACGTTTCCACGCACAGCCAGCTGCGCTCCCGCTTCGAATATCGAATAAATTCCATGTCACGCGGTGCAGCTAGCCACGAGAATGGAATACTTCCGAGATGATACGATCGCTGGCGCCAGCGATGATTGCACGTGGAAAGCCTGCTTTAGACGCCGCCCCCATCCTTGTATCGCTAGCGCGTACCAGTTTATATAGTTGGTCCTTTCCTCTCGTCACGGTGTCTGAACACACCGCGTGCGTTTCGTGGGTTAGGAGTCTCGACCGTTGCAGAAGAACACGCGGAGACCGTGAAGGGCGGAGGACACAACGGCTGCTCGCTGCGGAGAAACCGAGAGAGAGAGAGAGAGAGAGAGAGAGAGAGAGAAAGAGAGTGAGAGTGAGAGAGTGAGAGAGAGACGGAGGGAGAGTACGCGTGTTCCAGACGGAATAAATTAATCGAGAACCAAGCTGGCAGAACTCCAGTTCGTTGCGTTTCCGTCGGAATTTGTGCGAGCGTGTCCCTTGCTCGCCGCCCTGTGGTATATCCTCCTACTCTCGGTTCTTCTGTGAACGCGCGTTTTCCGACTCCTTTGCGCGAGGTTCGATCCGTTTCGACGGTTCCTGGTCGATCGGCGAGTGCGACTTCCAAAACTGGCTTTTTCGGTTCGGTAGACGGTATCAAAAATATTTAGTGGGGAGTAGCGAGAAAGACGGGTGGTTTTGCTTCTTCTATTGACTAGATACAGGCTCAAGAATAGACTAGGAAAATCGTGGTCACTCCAGGAGTAGCTATAGCGGTAGACCCAGGGGCCAAAAGGTCAATACATGATCGAAAACTGAGATTCCTGAGGAGTAATTCGCGTGTTTTCACAGGGAAAATTCCTGGTAAATAGTTTGGACGGGTTTGTAATGGGTTAGGTCTGAGTTAGATCTGGGTAGACCTAGAGGAGGCCTAGAGGACACTTCAGAGCTAACTCTAGAGCTTAAAGAGTTAAAAAATGCCCAACAACTAGAATTCCTGAACTAATTCACGTATTGTTGCAAGAAAAATTCTAATCAGTCGTCCAAGAGTGACCTGTCTTCTAGTTTGAAGAGGTTTGTAATGAGTTAGGTCTGGGTAGACCTAGTGGAGACCTAGAGGACACTTTAGAGCTAACCCTAGAGCCCAAAGGTTTAACAAATGCCCAAGAACTAGAATTCCTGAACTAACTTACATATTTTCTCAAAACAAAAGTTCTAGTCAGTCGTCGAAGCGTGACGTGTAAGTTTAGATGGATTTGTAACGGGCCTGGATGAATCCGTAACAGAAGGACGAAAGGAATCGGCCGTTGGGGATGGTTCTCGCTCGAGAGGCCGAGTCTTCCGCGCGGAACGTTGCTCGTTCACGCATGGGCAACGCGGGTACGCGCGTCGCGGAGGTTGAATGCCGAGCCAACGAGCGTCACGGGCGTCGCTTGGTCGAGCGGATAAACCGCGTTGTAACGCAATGCGGCGTCGTAAACACGGCCAAAGAAACCGTCATCGGCGCGATCGGACCGCGAATGGCTTGATAATTCTCAGCTGGTCGCGGCGTTTCGAGGTTAAGGTTGACATTCTCCGAAGGAAATTTACCGTGATGAGGAAACTATTCGCAGGAGGGTTGGAGGAATCTCGATTAGGATTCGTGGAGTATCTTTTGTTTGGGAAAGTAATTCTCTGCACTTGGAGCTTGGAGAGGATAACTTTCATCTTGGGTGTGAGGGGTAATTATCAGGTGTTCGTAGTGAGAAATTAAGTAAATGTATGGAGACGGAGGATGCTCCGTTTTGGGATGTGAAAGTAGTCTCTTGCACTCGGAACCATCTTGCTTATAAGGGGTGACTACAGTTGGAAAGCTTTTTAGGGAAATGTTCAAACAGGGACTGCGTCGTACTAAATACGTAGTTGGTACACTCTGGATACTATGCATTTATGGCATACAGTAAAATGGAAAAAATACGAAAGTATACATAATGTATGTAGAATATTTTCTATATATTAATATTATAATATTATCATTTTGTTCTGCACCTTTTGGTTGTGTCCAGCATGTATTTACCATATGAACTTGTGGCATAAATGCATAAGATAATAATAACAAGCAAAAGGCTAAGAGTATACTAATATTAAAAGATAATAATAATATTATTATTTTCTTCTGCATAAGCACACATACCTTTCGGTTATGTCCAGCATGTATTTATCAGATGATCATAAATTATAAATGCATGAAACAGTCTAACAACAAGCAAGAGGTTGAGAGTATAATAATATTAAAAGATAATAATAATATTATTATTTTTTCCTGCATAAGCACACATATCTTTTGGTTATGTCCAACATGTATTTAGTAAATACTATGTACCAAATGAACATGTACCATAAATGCATAAAACAGTCTAATAACAAGCAAAACGTTGAGATTCGACAATCTATATATGTATAAAGAAAAGAACGCATTCCTGCGGCTGAAGCTGCAAAACTATACTTACTCCAACAAGTTCATAAAGAATGTATCATATTTAATTTAAACAAGACTTCGTTAAAAAAAGCACACAGTAGCGACGTAACGACTAGTTGGAATATTTTCTAAAATTGTCGCGGTTAACCCCGGTTCGTGCACGCATCCACGCGCAAGAAGGGAACGAAAAGAGAGAGAGAGCCGCAGGAGGACCACTTGCCCGTCATAATCCGTCCATCCTTTGCTCTTCACCCCATTTCGCTCGAACCGCCCCCTCCCCGCGGAGTTTCGTGCGCTTTTCTACCCTAGATCATCGCGCGGTGCCATCCCTAGCGTCGTGTTCGTTCAGCCGCGAAGGAATAATATGCGCGGTGGGTATCGACAGCCCGTGAAAGCACTCGCCCCCGGCGGAATTTCCGCCTTTTTCCCCCCCTGCTCTCTCGAGACAAGGGGTGCGCGGGACGCACGTGGACACGCCGAACGAGAGCACGGAACGACACGGCGGAACGAATCGTCGGTATGAAAGTGTTACGCGAACTTCAACGAACTTTACGCGCGACGAACGCCGTAAGAGTGCATTCTGAGACGCGGGGGACCCACTTCACTGGATGGATTGGGAACATGACGACGAGGAAAAAGTATTCCTTTGGGGCTGCGCAAAATGACTGGCTACGGTATCTTGAGAGAAACTAAACCGGAGGGATTTAGAAGCATTTTTGAGGTCTTTGAAACGTTGGAAGATAGAATGTTATAACTTTTAAATAAATTGAGTGGGACAGGCGATAATTTTGGAGAATCTTGTGTGTATATGTGTAAATAAAGAGGTTTGATTTCAAGGCTTTACGTCAAGTACTCACGCTGCAAAAAGATCATGAACATTGCCTCTGAAAGTGCTAAGAAAAACCTACCCCCTTGATCTCATCAATCTTGCCATACCTCTTCTAAGTTTCAAGTCTTTCTTTATTTAGCCCTATTAACCCTTCGCGGTCACCCGTAGTAGAATTACTATAAGTAATTATAAAATTACTACGTTATTACTATAATTTTATAAAAATACATTAAAAATTCCCAGAGTGATGATGTTTTATTAAGCATTGCCTCCTTGGTGATTTTTTTTCGCCATTTTGAAAATTTGATAACAATTTTTTGCCAAGATATTCTCATTTCGAAAGGTTCAAGCTAATATCCTGAATTTTTATGAGTCATTTGGCAGGATACTGGCAACGCGGAAATTGTTTAAACATGGCCCCCCTGTGACCCAACTTCTGTTATTTCCAGAACGTGTGACCTTGAAGTGTTAATTTAGCTAACAATAATACAATGTATTTAAAAGAATAGGACACATGACCTCCCTTAAAAGCATTCATCCTCTGGATCATTCTTTTCTTTAGTTCGTCAATTTTGTTCGTTTCCTCGCCCCTCGTTTTCATTATTCCGAGGTTCGGCAGGGGGCGCGTAAAGGAAACCGAGAAGGTAAACTAAAGACGGGCGAGACACCCTTTGGAATTTCACTTCGTCTTACCCGTTCGAGAGTCTTCGAATTACCGAGCAATCGATTCCTAGTCGAGGAGTTTGCTCGTCGAGAAATGACTACCTGCCGACTTCCGACCACCGGAATCACGCGAAACGGGTTCGGGGGGACGCGGCTCGATTCGAGGAATTACCAGAAACTAACAACGAGTTCGATAGTCAATTGCCAGCGACCGTTCACGCCCAAGGAAATTAGCTTTCCCTGTCATTTATCAAACGAGTTTGGCGGTTGGACGGAGGGAGACGGACGACGAAACGTTGCGAGAAACGAGAAAAAAAAGGGAAAAGAAAGGAAATGGAACGGAACGGTAGCGGGTCTTGTCGGAAGAGGAAAGAAATATCGAGATAATTAGGTTCACTTGTCGTTGGGAACCATTGGACGCGACACGATTTATTTTTCCGAGAATAAAGTAGGTTGTTTCAACCTTTCGAGTCTAGGTTCGAGTGTTATTCTCGGGTCTACAGTTACTATGATTAAGTAGATTATTCCAAAGACAAAGATTATTCCAAGGAAGTGCCTTCGGTATCAGAGACGATACTCTGGTTCTACAAATCTGTGAGGTAAGTTCCTGTCTTATCGAGGCTTTACAGCTGGATTCTTCAAACCGAGGGAAAAGTCTTTGACAAATTTTAATCAAATTTCAATAGAACTATTATAAGTTGCTACCAATATAAACACGAAATAATGTACACACCCCAGCAACAAGAAGCGAGAGCTCGTAGCCGCGTATAAAGTTAAATTGAACAAAGTACTCCGCTGTATAGTCGCGTACGATGAAAACGTCGATGGGGTAAACGAAAACGGAAGTGGCTAAAAAATCGCGCAAAGCGAATCCACCGCCGTTCGAACAATTTTTCGATAACGGTAATAAAGGCAAAAAAAAAAATTTGTTAAAAAAGAACGACGGGGGGCCGTCCCTTTACACGCGGCGTCCTTTTTACGAATGTCAACGTCCCGGGAGTTTTCCCTTCCGACTGGCCGATATACAAGCGATTTGCTTTTTGTCGGTCGAGCATCCAGACGCCATCCAATTCCGTCGAAACGTGAGGGCCCCCTGCGCTCGTTTAGCGCTATCGACCATTGTCCACGCGCTTCAAAAATCCATTGAACGGCCGGAACCCTTTCTGCGATTTTCGCGTTTCCCGCTCTTCCTCTTCGCGATTGGCCCCCACCGTGATCGTTCGACCGCTCACGCAACCGCTGACGTCGTTTCAAACGCAGACTTCCGGTTTCGGGGAACGCGCCAGTTACCCGGGCTCGCGGCGATTTGTGGCAGGGTTTTACAAAGTTGGGAGAACAGCAAGTTTCTGGATTTTTGAGGGTTTTTAGCAGGGTTCTTCAAAATTGAATAAAGAGCAAGCTCTCAGATTCTTGAAACTCTATAGCAGGATTCTTCAAAATTGGAGGAAGATCAAATACCTGCCTTCTCGAGTCTCCATAGCTTTTTCATTCAAACCCTTGAATTATTTATTGTTTATTGACACTAACGCTACCAAATCGGTCAGTTATATCTCCTCTAAATTTCTTTTTTGTTTTAAATTATTGGAGCATTACCAATATTCTCAATGTAATCTGTGACGACAATTATTGCAATAGGAAACTAAATACGTATCTATCCCAATATCTATTTTTATAAACATAGTAGTATATATGAAGCATGAGTTGTCGCGTCGTTTACCACTATAGATCACAAAATCACCCTTAAATAAAATATTCTCGCGGTCCTCGTCTTCCTGCTTCAACGTCCGCGCCCCAATCGTCGTAATTTTATAGAACTGCTACTGTATCGACTAATCGGTTAGTCTTCACAGACGTCGAAGCGAACCGCGACAATAGATCTCGCAGTGAGCGAAGTATGCGAGCCACGTACATCATCGAGACGATTTGAGCGTGGAGAACCACGGTCGTTGCGTGACTGGACGCATTTCCACGAGCGTATGAAAAACGAGAAGAAAAGAGAAAAGGAACGGTCTCGATGAGAAAAATGAAATTTCCCGACGATTCTCTCTCTCTCTCTCTCTCTCTCTCTCTCTCTCTCTCTCTCTCTCTGCGTGGATGTTTCCTCGGCTCCGTAAACGAGCCGCGTGCACGGACAGGTCCCGAGAACACTGACGACAATGATGTATCGACGTCAGGGGTGGTTACGGGGGTGAGGTTGAAGAGAGGAAAATTCGTCCCCTTCGACGGTTCCCGCGACTTGTCGGATCCAGCTTACCCCTCCCAGGAAAAAAAGATTTTTTCAGAAAATCCTCGAGTCAATCCTGGGAGACGGATTACGAGCGGCTGAAAGGGAATCGGAGGGTGGACGCGATTAAAGACGCGTCTCGGACGGTTCGATGATCCGGGCACGTGGAGTAGGAACTTCAGGGACAGACTATGCCCCGAAATTCGAGGAAAGACTCTCCCTTCTGTTGGTATCGCAGCTAGAAACCAATTTCGCCACTTGGAACTCGAGTTATTTAATTGGAGTTTGGTGGGCTTCCTTTAAATTTTGAAATGGTGACTGAAGCACTTTGGCAATGAATCACTTCATGATTTTAAAATTTGTGGAACCTGAAATATCGAAAAAGGAGAGGCAGACGGGGCAGGTTCGTCGGTAATGTAGAGTGCTCTGTCGGTAATGCAGATTACTCGGCCGATAATGTAGATTGCTCTGTCGGTAATGTAGATTGCTCTGTCGGTAATGCAGATTACTCAGTCGGTAATGCAGATTACTCTGTCGATAATGTAGAGTG